>NW_017671343.1:4362-152447 GCF_001879085.1 Nicotiana attenuata
AAAATGATGAAATATAACTAGAAGGGATTAAAGAAACGTTACCCAATAGTCTTCTGTTCAAAACCCTCTAAAAATCGCCCTTCCCCGAGCTCAATTTGATTTTTCTAACTTATGAAAACTAACCCTCGAAATTTCTATATTTGCTCAGGGATTTCCGCTTGTGCGAAAATGAGTCGCTTCTGCGACTTTCACTAATGATCCAATATCCGCTTCTGCGGACCAATAACCGCTTCTGCAGAATTTAAGCCGTTTCTGCGGTTCTGATGAAAATCCAAGATTCTGCTTCTGCGGTTCCTTTCTCGCAGATGCAAGTTTGCTTCTGCGGGATTTCCTCCGCATCTGCGGAGCTTGAAAACTATGTCCAAACCCACTTCTGCGATGCTAAGGCCGCCTCTGCGGTTCCCAAGCCGCAGAAGCGAAAATACCAAAAGGGAAATACTTCAGCTGCTGCAACACTTCTCAAATTTTGCCGTTAACCACCCGAAATCATCCCGAGGCCCCTGGGGCCTCAACCAAAAGCACAAATAACACCTAATACCTCATTCAAACTTGTACCAATCCTTAAACCACCTAAAACAACGCCGGAAACTCGAATTAAACAAGGATTTGAGCCTAAGAACTTCCAATTTTATCAAAATATACTTTCGATCAAAAACCTAACCAAAACACATCCGAATGACCTGAAATTTTGCACACACATCCCAAATGACATGACGGAGCTATTGCAACTTCCGGAATTCCAATCCGACCCTCTGATCAAAAACTAACTATCGGACCGGAAACTTCCAAAATTCAAACTTCGGCATTTCAAGCCTAAATGAGCTACGGACTTCCAAAATACATTCCGAACATGCTCCCAACCCCGAAATCGCCTAACGGAGCTAACGGAACCATCGAATTTCCATTCCGAGGTCGTCTTCACACGGTTCCGACTACGGACCATTTTTCAACACTTAAGCTCTCATTAGGGACTAAGTGTCCCAAAACTCTTCGAAACTCAACACCGAATGTCCCGGCAAACCAAAATGGCAGAAATGAACTTAGGGGAAGCAGTTAATGGGGGATCAGGGCGTTAATTCTTAAGACGACCGTCCGAGTCGTCACACGACCAACTTTGGTCGCTAAATATACATAATTTTAAATTAGCGACCCAAGTTGGACGCTAAATTTAATCAGATTTATTTATCTTTCATATAATATTTAAAATATTAACTGGGTCCCAGGTTAGCGACCAAAGTTGGTCTATATTCTACTGAGCGACCAACATTGGTCGCTAAAGTTGAATTATATTTATTTATATTTTATATTTTTTTTAAACAAAATTATAATTGTTAAAATTTTATAACTGGGTTCTAAATTAGCGACCAAAGTTGGTCTCAATTTGTTTACTCTTTATATAGCGACCAACTTTGGTCGCTAATGTTAAATTTTATATATTTATATTTTATTATTTTTTAAAAATAATGTTATAATTATTAAAATTTAGTAGGAGGGTCCCATGAAGCGACCAACGTTGGTTGCTAATCTGAGTAATTCTTTGACCAAGCAAGTCTGACCAGTCCGGTCAACAGTTTGACAAAATTTTCGACCAAGTGGCGACCAACGTTGGTCGCTAATTTATTTAAAATTATTATTTTATTATTTTCACCAGTTTAGCGACCAACTTTGATCGCTTTTCTTGACAGATCAATATTGATCGCTAAAGTTTGGTCGCTTTTTGCAGGAATTCTAGCAGTGAGTTCGAATTAAGTAAGGCCTTGAAACATGGAGATCGGAACTCATTGATTTTAACCACTTTGATTTGAAATCCCTAATATTCTCCAAGAAAATATTTTCTTGGGGTTGATAAAAGTTGATAAAGATCCCATTGGGTTTGTCGGATTGTATTGAGGTTTTCTATGTTGATTCGACGGGTGGATTTAATTTAGTTCCACATTATTAACGTAATCTCCGCAGATATATATCCCTTGACATATGGAAGTACTGCAATTAGAACCCTTAAAATTTGGGTTTAGGTGTTAAGTAATGTGTTATTCTCATTTAATTTCATCACAAAATGAGAAAAATTTATATTTTTTTGGTGTATACAGGTTGGTGACAGTTTCTTCGTGGATACTCTCTCCGTCCAAATTTACTTGTCCGCTATACAAAAAATAGATATCACTTTTACTTGTCCAGATTGGAAAACTAATAGATAATTTACCATTTTAAATCTATTTTACCCTTCTTACTACTTATTTTCTATTTATTTTCTAATATATAATAAATAGAGGTAATATAATAAAATTACCATATTCCTAATTCATTGATATGAGAAACTATATTTCTTAAGGGGTGTGACAAGTGACTAACTTAGATTGAGAGAGTGTCTTAGCCATCATTATTACTTGTGAGGCAGCTTTCATCTCCTTTTACCTATTCCTAATATATATATATATATATATATATATATGTGTGTGTGTGTGTGTGTGTGTGTGTGTGTGGCCCGTAATGGCCCGTGATAAGTTTGATAATAAACAAAGATAAGGTATGTGGTGCTCGGTTGNATATATATAATCACCATTGATTAGTATGACATCTTCTTATATTTCCTATCCTTCACATGTCTTGCCCACTGGAAAATAACATGCACTGGTAATGTAAGTGGAATACTAATTAATGTTTCATCTCAGTTCACACCGAATTTGATACACGTAATTAATCTTCAGTTTTCATGAAAATATATTGGCACACTATATATAGTGGTAATTTAATTTAGCAACAAGCTGAATAAGATAGATTTCAAAATAATAGTACTCTTTAACTAGATTGTGATAAACAATATCAAACGTAAATCTTTTATAAGTTTGGCAACTAAAACACTAAAGTGATATAGATCACATTTGAACGAAATACTTTTAAGATCAAATTTGAGTATTGCATGTCACTCTTAGCCTTTGAAATTTATTTCCGAAAGGAGCCTAATCTCAACTCCGATTTCTGTTGTCTTTTCATATTTATGTCCACTAGCTTAGAAAACCAAGAAGCCTGGGTAACAAAGGACGCAGGATTCTTTTCCCAATAAGTATACAGAGAACGTGGGATACTTGGAATCTTTCCAACATTAGATAATGTATTATGTTGACATACTTAAGACAAAATATATCCATTTTTCCACTATCTTTATTTCCTCCCACTTCCCTTACACTATCTATTTTTTTTCTTCCCACATAATATCTGTGAATATAGGGCTACGCTATCAACTACTACTACTGCCAAAGCACGACGTTGGTGAATTCCAATTATTGGTACGAACAACATTTTAATACGATCTCTGTTCAATGTATGCTTCACTTAGACGTAAATCAAATACTATTAGTTTTCCTATTCTTTATGTTAATTAATAAATTAGATTTCTTTCCAAATTTTTGTGTGAAAAGAAAATGAATACTACACTACTGATGAAATTGGAATCCTCATAATTTTACATCCTGCGTCTCTATTTCATTACTGATAAATTGAGTTTTTTTTTCATTTTTTTAAAGTTATATAATTTTGATCTCTTATTTTAATATTTATAGTTTCGGTGCCAAAAATTTTTGTCATCTTTTCATAACATACGAAGTTAACTCATTTCAACAGATATCAAAAATGTGTAAATATGAAATTATACTATCTAAAGAGCTTCTCTTTCCAGAATTGATAGGAGTAGTTCTTATCCCGATGACAAAAAGAAAAGCAAAAAGAAAGTGCATGTTCAATTTTTACTGTCTCTCTTTATTCTAGCAGGATACATGTTGCAGTGCTAAGGTGACAGCTAGATGATATGGCAAGTTAAGGAAAGAAGAGTAGAGTTGAGTGACAGTCAGTTAATTCAGCAAAAGTTAGTTGACTGTTAGAAGTTAGTTTAACAGAATTAATTAGGAGGTTAGAACTAATCTAGAGTTAGTCGGCTATATATATACGCACGTGTACAGTAATGAGCTTAAGCTTTGTAATTGATTTTCTCTCAATACACATATCGATACACATATTGATACAGTTTTCTAGAAGGTTCTCTTCCTAAGCTTCATCTTCGACGTCTAAGTGGACCTTCACATCCACGGAACAATGATGGATTTAACATGGTATCAGACCTAGAGTGAATCGATCGAAGCTGGAATTCTGGTTTTAGAATTGTTGTTGTGAAAGTACTGAGAAAATTTTCAATTGATTTTTGCTTCTTCTCAATTCCCCAATTTTTGGAAGTAAATATGCAATGGCTACTTTAGAGATAATCCCCGACATCCGCTATACCTACAGCCTTCAGATGCTCCAAGAAATGTTATAATTTCTGTCCGATTAATAGAATGTGAGAATTATACAGTTTGGAGCAGAGCAATGAAGATCGCATTGCGAGCCAAACGCAAGTTAGGGTTCATAACTGGTACATGCACTAAGGATCAATTCATATATGATTTAGGTGAGGAATGGGAACGTGTTAATGCCACAGTTTTGACTTGGATTATGAACACAATATCGTCGGAGTTACTGAAGGGGATAGTCTATGCCAATAATGCTGATGAGGTGTGGACAGATCTACAGGATCGTTTTGACAAAATTAATGGATCAAGGATATATAACCTTCATTGCGAATTTGCCACAGTCTCCCAGGTACTTCTAGCATTTCTGATTACCATTCGAGGCTTAAATTGTTGTGGGATGAGTATAGTGCTCTAATTCCAACTCTTCCTATAACTCCTGGAACAAGAGAATTCATAAGACACTCGGAACAACAGAAACTTTTTCAAATTTAATGGGATTAAATGAGAGTTACAGTGCTATTAGAAGCCAGATACTGCTCATGTCTCCATCACCAAATGTGAGTCGCGCATATGCTATGCTGATACATGAGGAAAGTCAAAGGAAAGTTTGCATGTCCAATACATTAATGAATGAGGTGAATGATTCCACTTCCTTGATGAGCTCTAGGGATAATCTACAGAATTCACTACAAAAAAATACTAATTTTGCGGAGGTTTTATTTACAATATTGTGGCGGTCAATAAACCCCGCAATTTGCTGTTACGGCGGTTTCCAAAACCCCCGCAATAATGTTCGCCACAATCAATTTGCGGGAGTTTTTTGGAGGACCGCCATTATCATATAGCGGCGGGTATTTAGCGTCGGTCTAACCTCCGCAATTTGATAGTTTGACTTTTTGAGGACACACGTATAAAAAAAAATAGCGGCAGTCAAAACCCCACAATAATTTTATTTAACCCCCGCAAGTTTAAATATAATATATTTATACATTAAATTGCGGCAGTTATAACCTCCGCTATTCATCGAGTTTTTTTTTGGCAGCTGTTATACCCATATATAGCTGATCCGATTTCAATTTTGTTAATATAATGAAGCATCATCAGATTATATAGAATCAAGTAATTAACATCAATATATTAATAAACCATAAAATACATTAAAGTAGACTATCACTAGTCTCAAAAACTTGTTTTAAACACAACTACTACATCCATTAAACACAAAACATCAGTATTATAGTTAGTCTTAAAACTAACTTTAAACAGAACATCTACTCCAACTATTATCTCCTATGACCATTCAATCGAGTACGATACATTTGCAAGCAACTTCAATGGTTGTCATTAGGATTACTTCTTACATCCATGGGTAAAATGGATCCGCTAGCCGCATCACCTGGCTAAAAAAAATCAAAATAAAATATAATTAACGAAAAGTACCTCAATAATATCCTAATTAATAATCACTTAGCTTCAGTCAAGTATCAGTAACTTCAAGAATTACTTTCCTCCTGATCTAACTTCAAAAGTAAAAGGGACACTTAGAGATAAATAAATCCCCTATGGAATTGAAATGGTGGCTGATGCTGCTGTTACAAAGTTCAAGAAGGTAATTTCACTTCTAGATCTGTGGTCTTCTGAACCACAGATCTTACAAATTGGAGGCTACCTAATGTATATCAAGTAGAATAGCCACAACTCCAATGACATGTACATTGTGGTCTTCTTACTCTTCTCTTAACAATGAGACAAAAAGTAGAATGTAACTAACATTAATTGTATGTTTAAGAATATTACATCACTGTGAAGAGGTTTGGTAAATTCATGCGTTTACAACATTTTAGTTGCCCGATACCGACGAACCTGAACTTATACAAATCAAGAAATAGAATAGGGGATAGGCTGATGTTTTGTGTGCTAATTTGCTGTAGATAGAACAACATGAAAGATCAAAAATGCACATTTGATGAGAATGCATGTGTAGATATAGGAGTGAAAAAAGTGAGAAAAAGAGTCAAACACCACATAGCATAAAAGTTTTCAAAATTAAATAAGAAAGTTATGAACTTTTCTTACTGTTGAATGAGGAGGAGAAACAAAGATCCCTGCAAATTCTTCAGGTATCCTCCCTTCTTTCATTATCATATACGCCTTAAAAGCATTTATCATTTGGGTGTTAGCATTCATCATTTGGGTGTTAACATTCATCATTTCTCTGTAGTTCTCTTGGCTTTGATTGGGAGCATTCAACATTTGATTGTACTTCTCTTGGCATTGGGAAGAACATGAACCATTATTATAAGTTGAAGTATTCAAATCACCATAACGAGGTCTTGTTTGTCTAAAAGCTCTCCCAGGAACAACTCCTAATCCCAAGCACCTTACCCTTCCAGAGTGCTCTTTTTCCAGCACCTTACTAACGGCATCATTTGGCAAAATTTCAGACTCATCCACGGTGCTTTAGCTCAATCCTAGTTCAATTTTTTCCTAAATACATTACACACTAAAGGTCAGTGTCCTACCTTCAATCAGTGATTGATAAGTTATTAAAAAAGAAAAACAAGAGAAGAAGAATATTCAGCTTCTGAACAAGATCAATTTGCCTCATATAGAAGGCATACTATTCAATGAATGTCTCTAGTGACAGATGAGATCAGGGCCAATGCATCAGAATTCTACATTGGAAATGAGATTTGCCAATAGAAATCCAAATCTTGCTAACAGAATTAGGTTAGCCAAATGGCCTACTTCCCATGCAAGACATGTTAGAATGTGGCTATGTGAAGGATACATGATTTGTTTGGCTCAAATCTAAGTAAAAAACTGAGCACAAGTTTGAGAAAATTGGAAGGCAGGTTCAATATGGAACTGAAGTGACAGCCATTATTGAACAAAACAAGATCAAGAAACTAACTGGGGTTAAAGCTAAGGAGCTCCTTATGTGGTTAACACTTACTGAAATCTGTGTGGATGATCCACCAACTGGGAAAATCCATTATGAGCCATAAGACTTTTCTATAGTTATGAGCCATAAGAATATCCTGCGTTTTGTGTTTGCCATAATAGAATGGCCAAGTTACTGCATGTTTACTAAGCATATATCCCAAAGGGATGATCACCTATGTAATGTTGTATAAAGTAATATCTATACTTTTGCTGTATTAACGAATGACTTTATATATGTCTCATCAAAAGCATATCCAGAATTTTTAAGTCAATAGGTATGAAGTATCATTCCACCTACGCTTTCTGATAATCGTTTAGGAATACAGAGTGTTATAAGATACAACTTTTTGAGTAATGCACCAGTAACATTTCCATTCACTCAAACAATTTGTATTACTAGGTACTAAATGATTGCAAATTTGATGGAAGAAATTAAAAACTTACACATATCTCTTTTGCTGCCTCATTAACATATGATCCATCTCCATTCCTATGTGTAACGAGATAAAGCTGTCCTCGTCCAGGATTTTGTCCAGTCTGAGCCATCTATAAATGAAAAAGTTAAAGTCGCATTAACTTAACTAAGAATAGTTTCTAGTTTAATTAAAGTATTCAAAATGAATCAATACCATTTCAGCCCTTCTTCTGGAGTAAGGTTTGGAGCCACCGATATGTGAAACAATTTGTTTCTTTCGAATTTCAGCATTTCTTTTACAAATTTCCTTACAAAAAGATACCACGAATTACACATACTTGCCTATTGTATACTTGTAAAATCATAATATCTGTTTAACAACGAATTACACATAGAAGCTCTTTTGTTTGTAGAACAACTTCCATTTTAGTTAGATATTGTCTCTCTTTACAGAATAATAATTGGCACGAAGCTACCTCTTATGGAACCTCCAAAGGTTCAACCTCTTATACAAACAAATATATAATTACACATACTAATTAAAGCATTGAAATAAATACCTGTGTCTTTTCTTTAAAGCGGTAATCAACAAAAGAAATCCATTGATCCGGTGGAATTCCCAGTGGAACGCTATCCATTATCTCAGCTCTGCTCTTAAGTGGATCATAAACCTTATCAAACAACTTTGGCCTTTTTGCGCCCCACTTCTTACACATAGAATTATAAACATATCGTCTTGCATTTGACTCAGTTGTCCGAAAACAAAATCGTGGCTTCAAGGATAAACCAATGGTTAGATAATTATTACATGCAAATATAAAATCTAATGACATAAAACCGAGATATGGTATACCTCGGGAATACCTTTATAAATCGATCATAACAACGATTGAAGATTGTCATAGGTAAATCCGGTCATTTCTCAAAGTGAATTGGAAAAATGGAGCAGTTAGTTGCTAAAATTCCACAAAATCCTACAAGAACGCCTTGTCCTTCACCAATGGGAGAATCCATGTCGTCAAAATCAACCACAATACGTTCTCCATTAGATAAATTTAACATGTCCCTTTTCTTCACTTTAAGTATCTTGCTAGCTCCTTGTGAATCTTGAAAGATAAAAACAAAAATCAATGTGGTTCTCTATTCTGTGAGGCAGCAGATTATTAGGTGTGGCGTAAAATAGCAGAATGTATAAATGAATGTAGGGCTCTAAGCAGTAGCAAATTCATCCATAGAACAAGCAATGATTTCTCCTGCAACCATCCTGAAAGATACAAAAGGTTTGATATTCCGACGGAACTCAACATGGATCTGAATACAACTCGTTGAATACATTTGGGTGTGTTATTGTTGTATAAAATTAGAAGTTCATATTTTCAAAAAGAAATTCAGTCCATATACCAATAAAATTCTGCCCTTTAAGTTCATTTCTCAAGAAGAAAAAAGAGGTTGATGATCCTTTAATTCGACAACATCTAGTGTTCCATTTGAATGATCTACTTAGAAACCAAAAGGTCTCTTTTGCATACAGAAAATACAGTGCGTACAGTGAATGAAGTGACAACAACGAAGGTACAACTTTAATAGGAATACTATTTTGCAGCGTCACTTCTGCACTATCATACAATACCACAAGAAGGATGCAAGAGGTTTGATAACGAATGTAAAGTGATAAGAAGCATTAAGCATAGGTTCTCTATTCTTCAAGGTAATAGATTGTTAGTTGCGGCGTGAAATAGGCAGAAAGTATAAATGAATGGAAATAACATACCTATTGCATCTACAGTCCAATGTTGCGTAGACACACGTCCACTACGCTTTCTAGATAGTGGTTGTTGTGACGCGGCCCGGACAGATGGAACCTGCAATGTTGTTGTCTGATCTGACAGAATCGAATTTGCTGCAGCCTGACTTGAAGGTGTTGGTCGTGCTGTCGGTTGAACTTGTGGTGTATCATCAAAATGCGAAGGTGTTGATTTAGTTGATAAAGGTTGTGCTACACCTTGTGAGGTAGATGCTGACTGAATTGAGTTCTGGAAGTTCTCGTAGCATCATAGTCATTCCCTTGTCACTTAGCCTAGGAAAACACTTTATGTGATACAACTTTAACAAAAATTCTAGCTTCGAGTACTTGGACCCTTCGTATAATTCTTCACTTCCATCTCTAAGCAACTCAAAAAATTCTTTGTTATTTGAAGAAGGCAGATCATTTAATATTTCTTCTTCTCCAACTACTTGTGACGAACCTGCATCAATGCCCTCATGCCTTAAACCTGGGGATGCTTCATTTATCTATAATTCCATAGGATTTTTAGGAGGCAGTGCATCTGGGACAACCTCTGTGCTTCTAGAGTTCTTCAACACTTGTGTTTCCCCATGAAGAATCCAAGTGACATAATTTTGAGGGAATAACTTGCTAATCAAATGATCGTACACTATCTCTCTAGTCTGCCACTTCCCAAAACCACATTTAGGTCACGGGACATTTTATTCTATCTCCTATAGAAGCATTCTTAAATGCAAAATTTAGAAATTGATTCAAACCAAGTAAATACTTTGTTGTATTTCTAGGCATTCAAATCCAAGATTTATCCATTGGAAGGTATTGATATAACCTTTCAGAACTGATCAACCGATAAGGATTTCCCCAAGCAAGAGTGTTTACTATAACCTACAATATTTCCATGAGAAAGGATGATTTAGTAACCTATCAATGCAATAACATTATAACATTTTGTAAGATAATAAAAAATGGCACAAGAAAATATTTGTTGAAGAATAAGGTGGAAATCATAAAGTTACTGTGATATATATAACTTTGAAGTTCAGAATGTCTAAAGAAAGTATCTTTTTTTTACACAAACAGTATATCTTCTTTTGCAAGGTCCATGGACTCATTGCAACCAATTGAAGTTCAAAAAGAAATTCATTTCAAAGAACTTTTGATTGAGACAGTATTATTAATGACTTTGTTCTAAGATTTAGTACCCTCCACTTTTTCCTTCTGCTATCTTCCTACTGAATTACAAACTCATCCATAATTACAATAGCATTCGTTAGGTATATTGTTCTTCTATGTCCTCCTTCTATCTTTACAAGCCAACACGGAGTTTTATTCTGATAGAATAAAACCAGCCAACTAATAAGCACATAACTGAAGATCATCAACTGCCAACAACAGCATATACACATTGCGAATTCAAATATACAAGGGGGTTACTTGAGAATTTAATTCGCAGAAAAAGACAAAGCGCCATAGATTAATTTGAAATATTTCTCTGTTTTGCATGTCACATATTGATGAATGTGCGGATTCAAATGCCAATTTGTGAGAACACAATTGCATAAACACGCTGGGAGTTACAATTGTTCCTGTTATGAAGGATGCACCGGAGATGGTAAAGAGAATGATCATGGGCTCATGGCTGTATTGCACTAAACTCAAACTCTGAGTTCCATGGATCAAGTTTTCTGTTGGTAAGATTCTCATAAATTGAACTTGTTTCCGTGTTACTACTTAATGCTTATTGTAGAAATTTACTTACTAATTACTTTACAAGTAATCTATTTGTGTAAATATTGTTCTTTATACCATCCATACATAGAACTTAATCTTTTAAGTATTATACATGATGGCGTTAGAGATACACTAATTTTTAAACATGCCAAACAAATCATAGTAAATAAAATAAAAGGAAAAAGGATAACGAGAGAAACAGAGACATGCAAACTGATTTCATAGCTTAAATAAGAAAAAGTTTACTCCTTCCTATAGTTTTTCGATTTTCATCTAAAACCAGCTTGGGTTTTCAGAACTAGGCTAGTATTTCGTTTGTGAACTAGAACCAGCAAAAGGAAATATTTCAATTAAGACCCAAATCACAAAATTAACCTACAAAATACACAAAAAATCAAAATTAACCTAATGCAAAAGGAGAAAGAGGACTTATATCTCGATTACAACAAATAGGGTTATATCCTTCTTCAAAATACACTGATTCTACCAAATTTCTGCTACTTTCGGCAGAGAATCGAAAAATATCAAATGAAAGAAAGAGAAAAATCAGTAAAGGGAAAACACAAATTAACAGAGAAAATAAACTTAAAACCCACATGCATGAAGAAAGAAAGACAAAAAAGCAAAATCAAAGAATGGGGAAGAGCAAAATCTAATAAACTTACATCCAATTGATAGATAGATCTAAAGTTTTCTTTTGCAATCTTGATGAGCTGTGAAGGTTTTTGTTTTACTAAATGCAATTGATTTTACTATTTCAAAATATGAAGGCAGCGTATAAAATTGATTTTGTTTGCCGGCTGAATTTAATTCAAAGGCAGCGTATAAAATTAAGTATACAGCCTGTGGAGGACCATTGTCTTGATTTCGTTGAGAGATGCTGAAATGAAAGGGTAATTGTGGAGGACCGACTATTGTGAATGGCTAGATGGGAAAATCAAAGGATTTCTGAGAATGGGGGAGAGAGGGGTAGCTGAAAATGAGAAAGGGGTTTGCGAAAAAAAAGAGAGGGAATGGATTAAAAATGAGGGAAACATTGGGGTTAGTGGGCGTTATTTTTTTAAGGGTTGTGGAGGTTAATGACCGCTTTAAATTTAATATATTTGCGGTGGTAAATAAATCCCCGCAATTTGATTTAGATTGCAGAGGTTAAAGTAGCCCCACAATAAAACCTTCGCAATTTAGCATTTTTTTTTGTAGTGATTCAAAAGATATGAAAACATGTATTGTGAGTACTGCAGAAATAATAGCCACACTAAGAATACTTGTTACAAATTGGTGGGCTATCTACCTAGTTTTAAAGGAAAGAAGAAGTAGGAATATCGGCAGGCCAATGTAGCGTGAGTGACAGTTTTTATGCAAAAGATGATATGTTTCAAGTAGCTACAAATGCTGACCCTAATGGAACAAGGCAGGGAATGCACAACTACTTCACTGATGAGAAGTACAATCAGATAATAAAGCGCTAAACAAGGACAAAGGAGAAGAGGTTGCATTAAATATGACAGGTAATGTTGATTCACAGTTGACTCAAACCTGTGAAGTCCCCTGAATTATTGATACAGGGGCAACAAATCATATGACCTCAAATATTAGTTTGCTGACAGATATATAACTAGATTATCTAGCTCTAAAGGAGGTAATGTTCATCTGCCAAATGGCAAGTCAGTACCAGTTATGTATCAAGGAAAATGTAGCATCACAGGTGGTGAATCAATTCACAATGTTATGTGTGTTCCTGACTACAAATACAATTTACTGTTAGTTTCAAAATTGACTAAGGAGTTGTTTGTCTCAGTGCTTATCTTTCCATCATTCTGTGCATTTCCGGACTTATAAACTGGAAAGGTGAAGGAGATTGGTAAGAAAAAAGGTGGCCTTTATCTGCTACTGCCAGATGGATCAAGCGCAAATAAGCCCAAACATCATATTAGGAGTTGTTAAGCAGAAGATACTGCTGCTATTAATAATGTGTGGCACAGAAGACTTGGACATGTACCAGCTAAAGTAATGAGGCAGCAGGCTTTTATGAAGAACAAGATGTTTGTTAATTACAATTTTAATAAGTGTACTATATGTCCATTAACAAGACAGACTAGGAAACCTTTCCCTCTTAGTACTAATAGAGCAGAAGTTATTCTTCAGCTAGTACATGTAGATATTTGGGGACCTTATAAGGTACCTACCTATAATAGAAATAAATACTTATTGACACTTGCGGATGATCATTCTAAAATGATTTGTTTTTTTTTTAATGAAGTTGAAAAGTGATACACTTGTGCTTCTAAGGTCTTTTGTGAATATGGTAAATGTGCAGTTTAACCATAATATTAAGACTTTCAGAACTGACAATGGTACTGAATTCTTTAGCTCTAAATGTAAAACCTTCTTATCAGAAAATGGCATACCACATCAGAGTAGTTGGCTACACACACCACAACAAAATTGAGTGGTAAAGAGGAGACGCGGGCACATTTTAGAGGTAACAAGAGCACTAAGATTTCAGGGAAGTATACCATTGTATTTTTGGGGAGAGTGTGTAGTGACAGTTGTGTATTTGATAAATTGACTATCATCTTCTGTATTTGGTGGTAAGTCACTATATGAGATCTTTCATAAATAACCACCTTAATTACTTCATTTAAGGACCATTGGTTGCCTTTGTTTTACCGTAGTCACTAACAAGAATGATAAGTTTCTTCCTAGGGTAATAACAATAATACCTATGGGATACTCAACATCCCAGAAAGGGTACAAACTGTACAACCTAAAGGACAAGAAATTCTTTGTCATAATGGATGTTACATTTAGAGAGGATGTATTTCCATTCATGTTGATGAAGGAAGGAAGAAGTCCTCCCCTAATTTTGACTCAGCCAAGTACCCTACAGCAGATCTAGTCTCAGTTCAGCAACAACATGTTCTAGTTCAAGTAGTGGAACAACCATCTCCTGAAAATCAAGATGCAGTCCATCAGCTATTTTAAGACCAACCCGAGCAACTAGATCAACTGCCTGACAATGATGATGAGGAGATTCCAGTCCAGCAATTAGGTTAGGAAGCAGAATTTGCCAATGAGGGAGTCTCACATCTGCAGCTCAGAGGAACTGGCAGGGATCAAAGCTTCCACTTTGGACCAAAGACTATGTTTGTCCAACTGTGAAGCCTTCTTCTTTTTCAACATATATATACCCTATATTAGACTATCTAGGTTGTAACTCTATGAGTAGAACCTATGAGTCCTACCTTGCTGCAGTGTCAACAGATGTTGAACCTATATCCTACAATGAGGCAATGAAAGATCAGAGGTGGGTGGATACTATGCAGGCCGAGATAAATGCATTAGTAAGTAATAACACATGAGAGGTAGTTCATGTTCCCAAGGCAAAATTCCCATTGGGTGGCATCTATGAATTAATTGGACTTATTTCAAATGGATGTCTACAATGTCTTTCTTCAAGGTGATCTTGAAGAAGAGGTATATATGCAAATGCCACCTGGATTTGATAGCCAATGGGGGAACATAAGGTGTAGACTACTCAAATCTTTGTATGGTCTCAAACAATCATCTAGGCAATGGAACCTCAAGCTTACATATGCACTCCTGAAGGCTGGTTTCGTGCAAAGCAAGCATGATCATTCCCTATTCATTCTGAAGAAGCACAACAGACAAGTTATAGTACTTGTGAATTTGGATGACCTTCTCATTACAAGTGATGATGCTAGTCTGATTCAGGAAACCAAAGACACTCTACAAAACAACTTCAAAATGAAGGATTTAGGAACAATGAAGTACTTCTTAGGGATAGAAGTGTGTAGGTCACAAAAGGGAATTCTGTTATGCCAAAGAAAATATACATTGGAGCTGATTGCAGAACTAGGTGTGGCAGGTTCTAAGCCCGCACTAACTCCAATGGAGCAAAAAAAGAAGCTTACAACAGTTGAATATGATCAACATTGTAACATCAATGATGATGCAGAATTAGCAGATGTGAGGTAATACCAAAGGTTGGTTGGAAAGCTGCTCTATTTGACCTTAATTAGGCCAGATATAGCATATAGTGTGCAGACCTTGAGTTAGTTCATGCAGTCTCCTAAGAAGTCACAGCTTGAAGCAGATTATAGAGTTGTGATATATGTGAAAAATGAACGAAGTCTTGGGGTAGTGATGAGTGCAGAAAAGGACATGGCCTTAACGACATTTTGTGATGCAGACTGAGCAAGTTGTCCAAACTCAAGGAAATCAGTAACTGGCTATTTGGTGAAGATTGGTAGTTCTCTGATAGCTTGGAAGTCGAAGAAGCATCACAGTAGCAAGAAGCTTAGCAGAATCAGACTACAGAAGTATGGCTCTGACAGTAGCTGAACTTGTATGGTTGCTAGGTTTGCTCAAGGAATTAGAAGTCAAGGTCCCTACTCTAATACAGTTGTTTACAGAAAGTAAGGCTGCAATGCAGATGGCTAACAATCCGTGTTTCACGAAATAACAAAACACATAGAGATTGATTACCACTTCATAAGAGAGAAAGTGTAGCAGAGTATGATACATCCTAAATATGTGCCAACAGATGAGTAAGAAGCAGATGTGTTGACAAAAGGGCTTCGTAGTTTACAGCATTATCATCTATTGTCCAAGCTAGGATTGTTGAACATTTTCACACCACCTAGCTTGAAGGGGGATGTTGAAGTGCTAAGGTGACAGCTAAGTGATATGACAAGCTAAGGAAAGAAGAGTAGAGTTGAGTGACAGTCGGTTAGTTTAGCAAAAGTTAGTTGACTATTAGAAGTTAGTTTAACAGAATTAGTTAGTAGGTTAGAACTAATTTAGAGTTAGTCAGCTATATATATACACGCACGTGTACAGTAGTGAGCTTAAGCTTTGTAATTGATTTTCTCTCAATACACAAACTAACACAATTTTCCAGAATGTTCTCTTCCTAAGCTTCATCTCCAACATCTAAGCTGACCTTCACATCCACACAACAATGGTGGATTTAACAATACAGACAACCTCCATTGTGGTCTGGAACAAGATAAGAACAATAAAAATTTACATGTACCAAATGTTTACGATATACCATGCTAATTTATCATGATCAGGTGAAGAGCCAAGGTGAGATTATGTAGTAATTAACTATGTTTAATGATAACTTTGTTTGTGAAGACATGTACCATAATATGTTGGGTTAATGTAAACACCAAATATGCACATGCGTAAAATTTTACCAGTAAAAGCCTCCAAATAGACAAAGTTGTTTACCTCGAAAATACGAGTAACAATTAAATTTGATTTGTGGTTTTAAAGATATGTGATTTAGTTCAATACTAATTGATAATCAAGAAATAAGAAGTAGTGTCCTCGAGCTTAGTGACCTCGAGATGAACCAAGAATAATAAAATAAGAATGGTAAAGAGAAAGGACAATTCTGATGAACAGTAAGCGAAAAGTAGAGAGTATTCTTTGCTAATGATTAGATGATGTTACAAATGATTGGGGTCCCCTTTATATAATAGGGGAACCCTAAATAAGGTACATTTCTATTTACAGTAAGGAATATTATTGGTACAGCTATCTAACCACCTAGTACAAAGTTGCACAATCCTATTTCAGGATTTGCGTCATGATCTTGAGGACGTGGCAGGAATCTAGCTCATTCTATTACAAATCCAAAACGGTATGATTTCGAGGTCGAGCATACTTAACTTTGGTACTCCTCGCACTCCTGTCTTCGGGCATTGCATTCTGTCCTTGAGCTCAGGTCTAGTCTGTCGACCTCAAACTCGAGCTTACTTGAACTCGGACCTAAGGCGATCCCTCGAGCCTGGGAAATCGGGCGTACCTGATTTCGACCGTATACAGATAGTTCCCGCATTTCTTAGAGTTGATCGATAAGAAACAATTTGATTTTCAATGCTCCGATGCCTCGATCCCGATGCCAATCTCGTGATGTCAGCGGCTGAAGTGACTGAAAGGTCGCTTTCGTGTAGTTCCCAAAGTCATTAATTGGAGGCAGTTGGCGGTCGGCTATTTGGCTTCTCCAATACGCTTAAGTGACTTCTATAAATAGGCCAACTTCACGACTTTTGCAAACTTTGTTTCTCTAATAGTTTTCAAAATCTTATTAGCTCCTTCAATTTCTCTGAGTTCATTCTTCTCTTTTACTCGCTCTTACTTCATCATCAACCCTTTCTCTTTGAATTTCTACACCATAATGGCCAAAACATCTAAATCTGTTCCTTAAAGAGAAAAACCCTCTTCATCATCACGATCAGCCAAAAGTAAAATGGTAGTGCCACCTCGTATCGAGGAGTGTATTCCCCCGCCGTGTGAGACAACCTCCGATTTCAAAATTGAGAAACCTGTATCGACACCAGGCCGATGTGAGCCTATGTCACGATACATTTGTTTAATAACAAAATATGAGCTCCACCAGGTGAAAAAGGACTGCAACTGGGAGAACAAAGATGTAGTGATCTCTTCCCCTGAAGAGGACATTACTACCTACAAAGCAGGGTACTTATGCGTGTACACCTACCCGTTCATGTTGGGCCCTGCCGATCCAGCTCTGGGTCCCATTGATCCAGTTATTCTTGATTTTTGCCAACTATACCAAGTGACGCTTGGCCAAATATATCCTTTATTCTGGCGCATCATCAATCTGATCAGATTCTTGTCGAAACAGGTCGAGGGAATGCCTTTTACCCGCGATCATCTGATCAGACTATGCAACCCTCATCTATTGAGGCGGCCTAATAAAGTTGCAGCGCCGATCCACAAAATCTCTTTTCTCCAGCATCGATGAAGACAAAGATCGAGGGTGGATGAGCTGGTTTGTCGAGTCAGGACTTCCGATCTGATACCTACTAAGAGGATGCCATTCCCCGAAGAATAGAATATGAAACGTAAGTACACATTTGTCGATAATGACTTTATGCCCTGTTTCTCTTTTTCTCTCTTGACTTCATCTTGTTTTTTTCGGTCTAACTCCTTTCCGATGGTGTAGCTGTTGTTTGGTTTCCTAGTTTGGTCCCAGACCTCGAAGGTTGGGTCCGGAAGCTGGTTTCTACTTCTTCGTATGCAGAGCGCAGCTGGCGTGACTTGGCCAAGTGTTGATGGGAGGCTAAAAACCACTGTGAGTTTTCTTGTTTGTTTACTTGTGTTTCTCAGTGAAATATTTACTTCGACTTTATGTAGGCCTTGATGACGTTGTTGCTATGCGACCGCCCCCGTCCGTTGAAGAAGAGATCCCAGAGCCTTCAAAAGACAAGAAGAGAACGAGGGGGTCGCCTGCAAATCCCCCGAGGCCCAAGAAAAGCACGGCTCGAAAGCCTAAGGCTGATACTGTGGCCTTATCTCCGAAAATGGACCAACGTCTTCGGAACGTGGAAGAAGAAGATGACGACTGCCTGTTGGTGTTCGGAAAAGAGGAAGCACTGATACTTCGAAGTCTACGGAATCGATGGTAGCCGATGCGGTTCATTCTAGAACAGAAGAAATCTCCGAGGGGAGTTCGAGCAAAGTCCCCGAGCCATCAGGCAACAAAAGGGCACCTCGTCTTGGAGGTCATTTGGAGGGTGAGACCGAGGAGCCCAGTCCCGAGGCCCTTCAGATAGCGGAGGACGCCCCGAGTGGATCAACGTGGATGAGTCACCGCCTGGTCCTAAGTTCTCCGAGGGGCAATTCCGAGATGCTCGGAACATGAGAACTCCTGATGTGGGGACGAGCCACGAAGGACATGATATCTTTCGAGAATGCCTCGCAGGGATCGAATATGGCCCTGACCCAGATGCTTCTTTTATTTTTGACGAGGCCCATCGGCTCTTCAAACAAGTAAGTTTCTATCCTTTAAGTTTCGAGATGAACCAAGAACAATAAAATAAGAACAATAAAGCGAAAGGGCAATTCTGATGAACAGTAAGCGAAAAGTAGAGAGTATATTCTTTGCCAAGGATTAGATGATGTTACAAATGATTGGGGCCCCCTTTATATAATAGAGGAACCCTAATAAGGTACATTTCTATTTACAGTAAGGAATATTATTGGTACAGCTGTTTAACCGCCTAGTACGGAATCGTACAATCCTATTTCGGGATTTGCGCTATGATCATGGGGATGTGGCAGGAATCTAGCTCATTCTGTTACAAATCCATAACGGTACAATTTCGGGGTCGAGCATACTTAACTTCGGTACTCCTCGTACTCCTATCTTCAGGCATTGTCCGTCCTTGAGCTCGGGTCTAGTTTGTCGACCTCGAACTTGAGCTTACTTGAACTTGGACCTAAGGCGATCCCTCGAGCTTGGAAAATCGGGCGTACTTGATTTCGACCGTATACAAAAGTGCACCCATATTAAATTACGGAGTAAACAAATTAGTTTCTCACAAAACCATGAGTGAGTTTTATCCAATCACGATAATCTGAGCTTTATAAATTTACGTCCTACTTCTTTTAGAAATTACATGTACCATGCCTCAACTTTCTGTAATTAGTTCTTCTTAACTCAATGATTTCATTTAGGAAAAATTACATGGTGTAGCTAATTTATACATTGTATTTGCTATTCATAACTATATTTTCAGAAAATTACCATTGGTGGCTACTCTTTATATTTTGTAGCAAAATCCCAATTCCAGTATATTCTCCTTGATCACGCCCAACTATGCCTTATAAAAAGGACTTTGCGGACGTTGCAAATATAACCCGAGTATTACGCCCAGGGTCGAATCCACAGAGAGTTAACCTATCAACCACTATCTTCAGACCCACTAATTCTTCAGAACCAGCTTCCCAAATATTCAAATCTCAGTTGAATGTTCTTTAACAACTACGCTTGCAAGTAACTAAATAGCTGTAAACTAAACTAATAAAGTTGTAAACAATTATGATAAAAAGCTAAGGCAATGATTTCCCCTATTGATGGAATCCCTTCTGTTTATGCTCATACAAATTTACCAACACATCTCTATCAATCATGAACGCTAATCTTACCGTAAATCTCTCCTGAGTAATCACAGTAATTTACTATTGCACTCTCCCGAGATACACTAGCTTACTTTATTTAGCACGATTCACTTTAGATTACACCCAAGGCTTCGTTATCCCTAATCCCGCCTTTAAACCCGCAATTATAGATTCCTCTAATAATCTAGGAGTGTTGCTGTTCAACAATACCCTAAATATGCACTCTTTTCCAAGTTATGCACACTAAATAGGCACAGCTAATTGAGGATCCTGTCAATTAACTACAACAAACACGAAGTTGAACAAATAGAGATTAAACTAGCAATTTGTATTCACATAAACAAGAAGTTCATCACCCAATAAGTTCCATCAAAACCTTAGACAAGGAATTTAGCTACTCATGGCTATGGGAAAATAAACTAAGATAGAATTCATCATAAAAATCAAAAGTAAAGAAGAAAGATGTTTGGAGTATTTCTCACAATGGTTTTCCTTTCTAAGAGACCCTAAAAAGAGACCCTAAAAATCAATACCTCCTCTCTTGGGCGAAGTCTAATGTTTTAAATAGGGTTTAGGTCTAAAAATCCCGTATTTGACACTTTGACCCCTGAACTTTTCTGCGCCTGCCGCGGTTCTGCCGCGGTCGCGGTAGAACCGCGGCCAATCACCCTCTCTGAATCTCTAAAGTTCTGAAGCTGCCTTCCACCGCAGTTCTGCCGCGGTCGCGGTAGAACCGCGACCAAACCATTTTTCTGAATCCTAAGGGCTGGCAGGGCGTAGCTTCATTGGGAATTTACACATTTGGCCTCTTTTCTCCAATTTTGACTCCAAAACTGCTCCTTAGCCTTCCTTATACATATATCACCTGCAAATCATGAAAAGCACTAATAAGAGCATTTTGTTATCACTTTTAGCATTAAAACTACACAAGAAGGTGATTATTTAAGGTGTGATTATAGTCAAATTCACCTATTATCAACACCCCACACTTAAACCTTTGCTCGTCCTCGAGCAAACTAAACCACACTTCTAGGCCTAATTGTTCAATGCATTGCCCCAATTTATGTCACACCTGCTATTATCAATGATCGACCTAAGCAGTGCACAATCATATCTCAAATGCAGACTCTCATGCCAAGACACACTTGTGCTCACTCTAATTACTCTAACAGAAGTGAAGACTCACTTTTTCATCCTGAGTTACATGCCCTCACATAAACAAAATCTGAGAGAAGTTCCACACACATAAAATTCAATAACAAGGAACCATATATAGAAAGAATTCACTCACTCTCTGCAAAGAGCATTCACATTCCACACAGACACACCATAAGCTTGCCCCTAGTGTAATACTCTACTAATCGAGCCATTCAGTCAAAGATCAAGAGGTCTTTATAGGTTGTAATGTAGGCTAAGGGACGGGTAGGATATATTTGGATATAGTGACTAACCTCCCTAAGCACTTTTAATACACACTTCCTTTTATTTCACCTTCATGTTCAACCCAATCATTATTCCACATTTTGTTTCACTTGCGACCCCCACTTTTCTTTAGGTACAACTGGCTTTTATTTTCTTTTTTTTTTTTTAAATATTGATTGTACACTGCCAGTTCACCAACCAGAACCTTCATTCTTGATCCCCCTTTTTTTTCACTAACTCTCTCCCACCCCACACTTTGACTTTTGTATATTCTTTAGTGATTCAAGTGCTTCTAGGAGGTAACGGTTCAAACAATTAGCTTATTCAAACACAGCGATTTAGATCATTATAGGGTTATCAAAGAACAGGCTTCAGGCTCAAAGGGGTTAACTATGGTAATATACACAGGTGGATTCTCAAGTATAGAGGGTTGCACAAAAAAATGCCTCAATCATCTCTGAAACCAAACGACTTCTATTTCACTTTGCAAACACACAGGGCAAGTTCTAGGTATCATATGCAAGCATAGGATGCAAGTAACAACTCACACACACTTAGCATGTAACTCATTCCGAATCAGTTCATCAACACAATCATACGAGTGTTCAAGCAAGACAAGATGTGCAAAATTAAGGCATATATTATGAGTCCACAAACAAGCTTAGACGTCACACTCTCAAGTTCTTTTTGCAAGTGTGCACATTTGGGGTTACATTCTGACCTTCACCCATCTAATCCTAAAACTACAAAAAGAAAAAAAATCTACCTAACCCGGTTCAAGAAAAACCCTTGGAAAAGAACCGTGGTCAAAAGAAAAACCAAGGGGGAGGTACTACACTACCTAAAAGAAGAAAATAAAATTAAAAAAAAATTCTACATGGACTACTTCCCTCAAGAGTACTGTCCACATAGTCCGTCATCAGGAAGAGTCCTCTAACTTTGTTTTTTTTTTTTTTTAATTAGTTCCGACTTTGACCTAACACTAACGCTACACTACATTACAGCTATACATAATACAACATACAAACTGAGCAAGTCTCCCACCCCACACTTAAAATCATGGCATGTCCCCATGTCATATAAATAAAGTAAAGAGCAGAAGGGTTAGAAGACTTCCCTGAGACTCAGTCAGAGTCGGAGACAATGCTGGGGTCGACATGGCAGGCTCTCCCCAATGCACGGAACCAGGCCATGAATCGGCTCTCAGTCCTGGATTGCCTCTAAGACATAGCATCCATCCTTGTGTGTAATCCATCCACTGAGGTGCGGAGATCTGCAACCTCTTCTTCCATGGACCGCAGCATAGGCCTGGTGGACTGTGATTTGGATATGCCAGTCCCAGAATGAGTGTATCTAGATGGTCCGGCACTGTCAGCGGACCTCCTGGATGGAGCAAGAGGGACCGGATCATTATCCTCGTCATCTATCTCAATTGTGGTCCTTATTCCCCGGCCCACTCTGATGCTAGAAGCTTTGAATGCTGCTTTGGGTGGCAAATCTCCATCGGCAGGATTGGTGGTGGTGTTTCTCATCAAGCACAGTGTGGTTACCAAGGAAGGGAAATAGAATCCCTTTGTCAGCAGCGGTCCCCGTAAGACCATTTCATCACCAATTATCCGGGCCGCATCAAAATCCTTTCCTGTCACAAAACACCAAGTCAGTAGTGCCCGATTGAAGTTCACGTCCGTTGTATTGCTGGAAGGCAGGAACCTGCTGCAGATAACAGTCAGCCAACACTTGGCAAAGTGGGTGAAAGAGTTAGAGTTGAGGGTTATTTGGTCACGTATCCAAATGGGTTGCCCCCCTGTGCAAAGTACATCCGTCATGACCTCCCAAGTCACCCCTGGTCTGTCATGGTAATAGTCGACGTCACTGGTGAACGGAGGCAGCCGCAACACCTGGCGAATTGTTGGAACTTTAGCATTGACCACCGTACCCCGCACAATCACCTCCCTACCCAAGTGCAATGGGCAGTTGGCGTAAAATTCTCGAACCAACATCTTGTTAACTGGTGCAGCGTCGTTAAATAGGAATTCCATTTCCCGCCTCCGTATTTCTTCATACATCTCCACCTTTTCGGCGCGGAGGGCTACCCGATCAATCGGGATATCATGGATAAAGGTCTTTGTAGCCTTGGCGTTGAAGTCGTCCTCCGCCAGTTCCGATTGGAATCTGGGATGGGCCTCCAGATCGCCTTTTTCTTGTGGGAGCCATATGACCTGCAAATAATCAAACGAACCATCAAAATATGCCCTAACTAGTGCCAATCAGATGGTTACTCAGACTTCACCACCCGATGACACCAAATACTTCCCCTTAATTCATTCATAACAACCGCCACAATAGCCCAATAATTTTCTTACCACTTCCGACATAATACACCCCACACTTACTCCTTTCAATGTTACACATGAGATACAACACCACCATATAGCAACTACAACCATACCACCAATCAACTACACAGCTTCAACCATCAATTACAACACACCAAACCTAGGTTGGGCTTAAAACACCCCAAAAATATACAACACAGTACCAAAATTTCGGCCAACACATGACCCAATACCATACTACACCACAAAAATCTAGTTTAGGCCTCCAAGCCACCAAAACAACTTCACAAATATTTAATAATGGAGACCCAATCAATTTGGCACCAAACAACCTCATAAACATCAACTACAACAATGGCAAACATAAAAGAAAGCAAAAAAAATTCAAATTTTTACACTAATCCTAACTAGGGTTTAGTTGAAACTAATAACTTAACAAAATACACTACTTAGAAGAGAAAGAAACAGAGAGAGAGAAGAATAACTTACTTGAGTTGAAGAGAGGGAGAAGTGGAGGTGTGTTAATGGAGGTTGGGGAGGAAGGGGGGGGGGTGAAGAAGAAGGAAGAGAAGAGACATTTTTTAAGAGAGAAGAAGAAAGAATGGGAAGAGGGGGAGGGGCTGAAATACGGGTGTGGTACTAGAAAGGGGGGGGGGGTTGGTGAGTTTTATAGGTTAAAAAGGTTTTAAATTTTTTTTTAACTTACTACTTACCTGGCCGCGTCTGGGGCTGCCGCGGTCGCGGTAGAACCGCGAGCAGTGAGGTTCAGAGAGGCCATTTGACCGCGNATCTGTTCTGGAACACCGTGGTGAGGACACATAACCAACATTCCTTTAAACCTGCCCCATGTCTCATGTAACGTCTCCATTGGTTTCTGCTTGAAGCTTACGATCTCATCAATTTGTTGAGCAGTTTTGTTGGGCGGGTGGAACTTGTTGTGGAATTGCTTGACTAATTCATCCCAAGTTTCTATAGAGTTGATAGGGAGTGAATTCAGCCAAACCTGTGCAGCTCCTGTCACCGAGAATGGAAACAATAATAGCCTGATTGCTTCCGGAGTCACGTTGGGTTGCCTTTGTGTTTTGCATATAGATAAGAAGTTCTTCAAGTGCTGCTGAGGATCTTTTATTTGTGTCCCAGAAAAGAGTCCCTTGTTTTGCAACAAGTGTAGCATATTGTTTGTGATCTGGAACGATTCAGCTTGTATTGCGGGCACAATAATGGCAGTAGCCAGATTGTCAGCTGTTGGTTGTGCCCAGTCATATAATGCACCCTCAGGCACAGGAGGTGCCCCTTCCCTGGCATTTAAGCCAGCTTGCTCATTCCTGACGTTTCCGTTGGGATCGTTTACGTCTCCCATGTTAATTTCGATTTTGAGTGTTTGTTGGGATTGTTGAATTCTTTTGTTGGCACGGTTCAATACCCGGAATGTTTGCTCGGGGTCTGAGAGTCCTTCAAGTAGTTCTCCAGTCCTCGTAGACTTTCTAAGCATACACCTGAGCACCCAAGTCAACAACCGTTAAATTTTCAATAAAAAATTTGGTAGAGAGAAAACTGACTACAATAAGAATCTTTGTATTTCTGTCAATGGCAATTGATAATTCCGTTAACTCCCCGGCAACGGCGCCAAAATTTTATCACGCCCAACTATGCCTTATGAAAAGGACTCTGCGGACGTTGCAAATATAACCCGAGTATTACGCCCAGGGTCGAATCCACAGAGAGTTAACCTATCAACCACTATCTTCAGACCCACTAATTCTTCAGAACCAGCTTCCCAAATATTCAAATCTCAGTTGAATGTTCTTTAACAACTACGCTTGCAAGTAACTAAATGGCTGTAAACTAAACTAATAAGGTTGTAAACAATTATGATAAAAAGCTAAGGCAATGATTTCCCCTATTGATGGAATCCCTTCTGTTTATGCTCATACAAATTTACCAACACATCTCTATCAATCATGAACGCTAATCTTACCGTAAATCTCTCCCGAGTAATCACAGTAATTTACTATTGCACTCTCCCGAGATACACTAGCTTACTTTATTTAGCACGATTCACTTTAAATTACACCCAAGGCTTCGTTATCCCTAATCCCGCCTTTAAACCCGCAATTATAGATTCCTCTAATAATCTAGGAGTGGTGTTGTTCAACAATACCCTAAATATGCACTCTTTTCCAAGTTATGCACACTAAATAGGCACAGCTAATTGAGGATCCTGTCAATTAACTACAACAAACACGAAGTTGAACAAATAGAGATTAAACTAGCAATTCGTATTCACATAAACAAGAAGTTCATCACCCAATAAGTTCCATCAAAACCTTAGACAAGGAATTTAGCTACTCATGGCTATGGGAAAATAAACTAAGATAGAATTCATCATAAAAATCAAAAGTAAAGAAGAAAGATGTTTGGAGTATTCTCTCACAATGGTTTTCCTTTCTAAGAGACCCTAAAAATCAATACCTCCTCTCTTGGGCGAAGTCTAATGTTTTAAATAGGGTTTAGGTCTAAAAATCCCGTATTTGACACTTTGACCCCTGAACTTTTCTGCGCCTGCCGCGGTCGCGGTAGAACCGCGGCCAATCACCCTCTCTGGATCTCTAAAGTTCTGAAGCTGCCTTCCATCGCGGTTCTGCCGCGGTCGCGGTAGAACCACGGCCAAACCATTTTTCTGAATCCTAAGGGCTGGCAGGGCGTAGCTTCATTGGGAATTTACACATTTGGCCTCTTTTCTCCAATTTTGACTCCAAAACTGCTCCTTAGCCTTCCTTATACATATATCACCTGCAAATCATGAAAAGCACTAATAAGAGCATTTTGTTATCACTTTTAGCATTAAAACTACACAAGAAGGTGATTATTTAAGGTGTGATTATAGTCAAATTCACCTATTATCACTCCTCAGCCTTCAATTTCTTCGGCTCCTTCTCCTCAGCCTTCAATATCTTCCACCACTCCCCCGTCAACTCATCCAAGCTCGTATCCTCCTCCCCGGCCATCAATTTCTTCGACTCCTTCTCCGTCAAATTTTACATTTGAATTGAAGAAAAAAAATGGCAACGAAATAGTATTTGCTAGTAGAAGTTGCAATATCCGGGTTATAAAAATATCTGCAGAAATTAATTGAATGTCTTCAATTTCAACGAAATAGCAACATAAATCCATGACGAGTGAAACTTTCTTGAATCAATTCAATCTCGAATTCCACCATTGATGAAGTTTTGAAGCTTCAAAATTGAAACTTGGGTTTGGAAAATTAAAATAATTTCGAACTGGATGAGGTTCCAAAAATTTGAGAACATCTTGGGAAGCTTGTATATGAGTATTGTGATACCGGTCTTGGGTAGAGGCTTATGTTGAATTTTACCGCATTTCTATTCAGTTTTCTATAATTTAAAACTTCCGCTTATTATTTAATTCCGTTGCTTTTATATTATTGCTGATAATTGCTAAAAGAGGTAAATTGGTTAATGATAAAGTAATAAATATTTGGCTTGCCTAGCTCCCAATAGTAGGCGCCATCACGACCCCGAGGGTGGGAAATCCGGGTCGTGACAAGTTGGTATCAGAGCTCTAGGTTGCATAGGTCTCACAACTCACGGACAAGCTTAGTAGAGTCTGAGGGATCGGTACGGAGACGTTATATCTCAAATTTAGGATGATTTGGTGCAAATTTGATGTGGTTTTGGATAAAATTTCATAATGAAATTCGATATGCAAAGTATATATGAACGAATACAGTTGATACAAGTTGTATTCGTTGAGCGAATAATAATTACAGTTGATACAAATTGATTCATTGCGCGTATGAATACAGTTAACACAGGTTGTATTCGTTGCACGAACAAATATAGTGAATACAATAGTTTTTGTTGTGTTGTATTTGTGTATATACCTCTGTATTTCTGTATTTTGTGTTGAATTGCATTTTGTTGCGCGAACCAATACAGTTGTTACAGGTTGTATTCGTTGCGCGAACGAATACAGTTGACACATGATATATTCATTACGTGAAGGAATACATTGAATACAGACGCCTAGCAAAGGAAGATTTGCTACGAAATGATAAATATTAAAATAAGAGTTGTGAATAATAATAAGCTATGAAACTGCAGTGCTTTCTGAAATTTCCTCTATAAATTTAATGGGTAATAATTCAATTATTGTTGATAATAAAGGTTGGCAATGAAATCTCCTGGTCAAGCTAAGGTTAACCATTTGAGAGAGGAGAAAGCATTGGCAATAGGCCTCTAACTAAACTAGTTAATTAAACGGGTCTAGCGGTCTTCTAAAGTGGGACAAGGATCATCCATTTTGGCAAAAGATATATAGAATCTTCCAATGCTGATAACTTAATCAATTATTGCAAACCACATTCTTCGCTGTCTAGCTCGTTCTTGCTTCTAGCTACGTGTTTGCCAGTTATACCAGCAACTAATTAATTGCCTTCTGTGAATCAACAAAACAATTGTTTTTTTTCTTCTTAAAGTTGTTTTGTATTTCCCCACCACTCAATGAGATGTGCAAAAACATGTATAAAGTTATGATACTAGTATCTTGTAGTACTATATTTTACTAAATAAACACCAAATTAAGAGATATCCTGTGCTATGCTTTTTAAGGGCACCCATGCATAGAAGATACGATATATCATATTGAAAATTGTGGTTTTAGAGGCTACCAACATATCCAATAGTCCAAAAACAAAGTCAAGGTTTTGTTTTTTTCTTTCTTTTTGAGCTTTAACCAATCAAACGGAATAAATAATTTTACACTATCATATTATAATTTTTAAATGAATAATGTAACTGTTTATATTGTAAATGTAAATAGATAATCTAACAATGGTAAATTAAGCCGCCAGCGACGGCTAACTACTACCGGCCACGGCCGCCCTAACATATATAGTCAATCAGCCAAGAAAACATGTGTATAGAAATATGGGAAATTAACCAACTAACCAAATTAACAAAGATACTTAATTACTTTACCCAAAAAAATAAAAGAAGCAAAGAGGTCAGTATAATTATTTGATGCATAAAGCCTTAGATAGAGACAGTACAAGGGGGATGGAGTGGCCCTCCAAACATGTTTTGTGTATTGAAATTAAAGCATAAATTATGTAAATATACCTCTTTGAAAAGACCTGCTATTCCACAATAAAGCTTTTTGTTTATTAAATGATACAAAAAAGTAGTATAAGACATGACTTGTCTATAAGATGGTGCATGCATGCAAGAAAAAGTTTTGTGCTGCATAAACACGCAATTTCGCTAATAAAAAGGCCAAAGAGTTAGCTCATTTTTCATTGTGCTTCTCTCCAACATTTTGCATCTATTTACTCTAATATTGTGCTTATTCTTATTCTTCCTTAGCTAAATATACAGCTCTTTTTCTCCCTTTTGTAATATATGGAGAATTATACAGGATTTCAAAGAGTGAAACATGTAGGAGCTATGACTTTGGCTGCAGTGTTGCTAGGAGGAAACATTATATTGTCAAAAGTTGCAGCAGATGATGGTATGACTATGAGAGTTATGGTTGCTTATAGGTGGATCTTTGCCACTGCCTTTCTTGCTCCCATTGCTATCGTCGTTGAATGGTAATTAATTTGTCAATCTTCTTGCTTTTCAATCAATATTCCTATGCAAATTAGACTTATCACAGGCCATCAAATGATAATGAAGGTAACCTTTAATTATTTCTTAGGTGATATGATACTGTAAAATTTTTACATTGCCATCATATATAATTTTTTTTTCATAATATAATTGGACATAAAGACAACTTACGATAATTCATGGTATAACTATTTAGTATTTATACTCCCTCAAAAAGTATGACAATATTTTCTTATTAGTCCGTCTAAAAAATATTGACACATTTCAATATACCTTAATAAGAAGCATTTGCAGCCACATATATATTAGGATAGGTTTCAAATCACAAGTTTAAAAACTTTACAACTATATAAATACTATGGCTTATTTAGGATTATATGTATCCTGGAGTTTGTGCCAAATCAAACTATGATAATTTTTTTGAAATGGAGGAAGTTTCATTCTTTGTTTAAAGAAACCAAACAAAAAAAGGATTGTAAAGCAACCTTTGCCAATAGAAAAAGTTTAACTAGTGATATTTAAGGGCTCGTTCGGTACGAGGGATAAGAGATATTTAATCACAGGATTAAATTTGAGATGAGTTTATCTCATGTTTGGTTAGGATAAAAATTGTGGTATAACTAATCCCAGTATTAGTTATCTCGAGTTATAGTGTTTTTTATCCCTATGGGATGGTGGGATAACCAAACCCAAAATAATTAATTCCCGAATAATTAATTTCGGAATAACGTGTTTCCCAACCAAACAACCGCCGACATTACTAATAAAAACTTATGGGTATGTTCATCTACATGATATTGAGAAAAGAATATTTGTCCCTACCTCTCTGAGTTTCGCTTTTGACCCCGCTAAGTCTATTATATGCACTTTTAACTATTCTCCACCACATTATGTTTGTGTCCTTTATATTCTTATTTTCAATTTTAAGATACTTATCTCGGTCTTTTGCTTTTCTTCTCTGTTTTCTTACTGGTGACAAATGGATCTTTGACTATATAAGACTTTTTGGACTAGTTAACAAGATACTTTTGCCTCATTTAGTATCTACGTGACTCTATTATCTTATATACAATTGCTTTAGCTTTTAGTTTATTACGCAATAAGGTTATGTTAAACAATTACCTTGCTGAAATATCATTTTTTTTAATTAAAAGTTTATTCGGAGAAATTTACATAATGTTGGCATGCATTTAAATTTTTTAGGAAAAATACATTGTGATATTTCAAATAAAAAAATACAACAAGATGCTAATATTTGGAAAGTTGGTAAAGTATAATCTATTTCTCTTTTTAAAGAAAAAGAAATCATTATTCTTTGAGTTTTAATACAAATATTTTATTTGACAAGAAATGCTCTTGGTTTCATTTTTTGCAGGAATAAGCGGCCAAAACTAACTTGGACTGTCATTTTGCAGGCATTTCTGTCGGGGCTACTAGGGTAAGTGATGCAACTCTTGACTTTCAACAAATATAAGGGCCGTAAACATAATCTCAAAACTTTAGGGTGGATAATTGTAACACAAGATAACTACAAGGGAGATGAATATAATTCACCTAAACTATTGGGTCCAATCTGTAACTCCGTAATGAAATGTCAAGTATACTACTTTATCTATAAATTACACATAATTAAAACATGAAAGTGGGAGTTAAATTACATAAAAAGAATAAAAGATCAACTTAAAAAGGTGTTCAATCTGTTTAGGTAGGATAAAAGATATCTTGGAAAAAACGTTTATGTCTATCCCAATCCCCAAAACATATTGTCTATCTATAATGGCCATTCAGTTTGCTTAAAAATTTGCCAATAATCAGCTAATGATATCAAATAAATGACTCGTTACGCAAATATTTAAGAGATAATTAATATATTATTTTAAAACAATTACCAATCATTTATCACATTAATCCAATTGATATTCGCTGTCAACTTTCGTTTCAGATTCTCTAGACAAACTTCAGATAGTATACTTTTGGATAGGCATAATAATTGCAACATGGAAATGCTTTTTCTATGATCCATATTAAGGGAGTATAATATTATCACCTTTTAAACCAAAAAAAAAAATAGTTTTTTTAAAGGGAGGCTTGGCGCAACTGGTAAAGTCACTGTCATGTGATCAAGAGGTCACCTGTTTGAGCCGTGGAAACAGTCTCTTGCTGGAATGCAGAGTAAGGCTGTGTATGATAGATCCTTGTGATCTGGCCCTTCCTCGTACCCCGCGCATAGTGGAGCTTAATGCACCGGACTACTTTTTTTTTTTTTTTTTTAAATCTCTACTTAAAAATTGAAAAGATTCACCACCATCAAATTGTCTATTAATTGACCATCATAAATGACTCAATAATTCTGTTGATATACACATAATTTAGGACGAGTAATATGTTTTACCATAATTTTAGAGCTAACAAATTCATGTCATCTTACTTGTAATTGTATTTCAGGGGTTCGTTGTTTTCGATTTTATTTTATACAAGTGTGATATTGACATCTGCGACATTTGCAACCGCAATATACAATCTTATCCCAGCAATGACTTTTGTCATAGCAGTCCTTCTCAGGTATATATCCTGCATAATTCTTATGTTATTAGAATACTTATTTACAGCTGATGTTTGCATTAGATGACCAAACAATTGTATTAATTTAGCATAGGCATATGACAAATTGTGGCGAGACATAGTAATTAACCATCGCTAAATGGTACAAGTTTACCTAACATATACATGCCATCTTTTTAAATATTTGGTACAGTGAGTAAATCTTTACCGTGCTAATTATATGCTAACTCATCCAAAATCGACTATATAATAGAACTGAGATTGAGATTATTTCTATTATATTTTAGGGACAAGTGATAAAACTTGAGAATACAAGTATCATACAATAATGAAAAACTAGGGGAACCCCTTTCTTAGTTACCAGTTTCATATATTGTAACTTTCCATGAAAAGGTTAATTACAGCTTGTAAATAACGTAGTCATTAACATGATTTATTTTTATTCTAATGTTAATAGGTTCGAGAATTTATCATTTGAAAAAGCAAGTGGGAAAGCTAAGGTGATGGGGACAATGATATGTATTGGTGGAGCAATGGTATTGACATTATACAAAGGAATAGAGGTGCATATGTGGCCTATCAAAATTGATTTGTTACATCATTCTAACGAAGCAATGTCACACAAGAAATTACCTGCTACTTTTGCTTTGGGAATTGTACTCGCCATAACCTCTTGCATTTGTTATTCACTTTGGATAGTATTATTGGTTAGTATATACCTCCTCTACTGTCTTTTTTTTCTATTCATAATTTGAAACTTTTCTTGTGGCTTTTGCTAGCATTTTATACATGGTTAATTACTTTGAACATTTAAAGAGAATTATTAAGAGAACACACTAGATTGTATTCCTAAGGATAAGCAAGCAGCGTAACTTAGTTATATATGATATTCCGAATTAAAAATATATTAAAAAGTGAGGGTGTCAATTAAGCAGGTTGACGAAATTTGGGCATTGAAAACTAATTGTGCTGCTTTTTTTATTTCCCAATAGGCAAAGGTCAGTAAAAACTACCCATGCCATTACTCAAGCACAGCGTTGATGAGCTTAATGGGATCCATTCAATCAGTCATTTTTGCATTATGCTTCGACAGAGAAAGTGCTCAATGGAAACTTGGTTGGAACAGAAGATTATTCGTTGTTGTCTATCTTGTAAGAACACACTATTATTGTTAATGTAAAATTTTGCCTGTAAAGATTGTCGATGTTAATTTTTTTATTATTAGATAATTTGATACGCACATAAAATCTTGCTAATCTATAGTGTTGTTTATGCAGGGAACATTAGGGTCTGGAATTGTGGTAATTTTGATGACATGGTGCTCTCACAAAAGAGGCCCTCTATTTGTCTCTGTCTTCAACCCTTTAATACTTCTTTTTGTGGCACTGGCTAGTTCTTTACTGCTTCATGAGACCTTGTATCTTGGAAGGTATACTTAAATTCAATTCTTTTCTCCTATTATAAAAGTTTGATCATTTTAAATTGTAGCTAATCCTTATTTTTTCTGGTCCACTTTAGTTTATTTTTTTGGCTGTTTTAGGAATCCACTTCCAACATTATTTAACAATGAAATTGACTATATTAACCTTTACTATCCCTTTAATTTGTTCATTGAATGTATAACAGATACTCCGAGACTCTTTACTTCAAGAGCAACTTTTGAAAAAAGAAGTTAATTCCTACTTTATATCTAAAAAGATAAATATTGTGGACTATAAAAAAAAGGATAAAAAATCAATTAAAGTGAACTGAAGGGAGTATTAAATTAGAAAAACATATGTTAAACTTTTGATATCTGTTCTTATTGGGCTAACTTGTTGCACATGGACAGTGTATTAGGTGGTTTTCTTATAATAATGGGCTTATATGTGGTCCTATGGGGAAAAGGAAAAGACATGAAGGCATCAAAGTTTATATTATCCAAGGAAGCCTCCCAGAAAAATGATTTAGAAGCTCCTCAAGATCAAGGTAACATTAACTTTTAGCACTCTGACTTAAATTTGCTTTAATTCTACTCAACTTTAATTATATATATATATGGCACAATGAATGATTAGAAAGTTCTAACTAATTTTTGTGTAAAATTCTAATTATTATTAACCAACAACTAATTAACATTAATTTTGTTTAAGCATAGGGGGACAACTTACAGGCTCTTCTGCAACAATAAAGCAAGGCATGCCCCAATAGGAGTTAAAAAGTGTTTCTTGGCTATTCTTCCAAAGAAATTAGGAGTGGCAACACCATTCAAATGAAGAAAGGAGTTCTAGTTTTGTCATTTGATATAAATGTGGAACTGTCAATATATTACCTTAAATGATAATTGTAACATGTAATGCAATACCCATTAATGGGCATTCGGCAATATATAGTAGGCAAAATGATCATTCATAAGCCTTCCAACATTATTGTGCAGTCAACTTTTACAGTATCAACCGCTTTCAAGCACAAGTTTGCTCGATTATAAAACTACTCAACTGATAGGTAAACATTTAAGTTTTATGCACTAATGTAGTCAAACATATACTTGAAGAACTATCGTGTTCTTGGTAAAGAAAAATTTTTGGAAAATAAGCGGAAGAGTAGAAGGACAAAAGGTTGTTTGCCTTGCTTATAAAACAAAAGAAGCCTATTTTTGCACAATTTTTTAAAATGGGGATTGAAAATGAATAGCAATCCTGCGGGCGGAAATAGTACGGGCTAGCCAATTTTCGGACTAGTATTTGAAAATTAGCCAGCATTTGCAACATCATTGAAAAATAGCAACTATTTTATGCGAAGATTACATCTAAACAAAACTACCCTAGCTGAAACACGGAACTTTCCAGCATAATATGTATTATTATGGAGCTCCTGCATATAAACTTCCAACATATTATGTTGGAACTTCTGCATATTATGAAATTCCAGCACATTATGCTGGAATCTCATAAAAAATTCGAACTCCAGCATATTGTGTTGTAATTTTTCCGGATTTTTTAAGAATATTCTTGTTTAGATTTTAATTTTACATGAAAATGTGACTAAATTTCAATTAATTTTAAAATTGTGACTAATTTTTAATTAGCAATTATAAATTTGGATATTTTTTATTTTTTACCGCTCCTGCGGGGGACACTGCGTGCGAAAGAAAAATGTCACTAAAGAAACTTAAAAGCCCAAACAAGCAAAGCCTTTATGATGAGCTTGTATTCTAGGTCCAGCCCATAGCCCCCATCCCCTGATATCATTTATGATGTGAAATTCTGTGAAGTTCACAAATGATTTGGAGTTGGTCTTGAACTTTTGACCTTAGGTGCACAATGGGCAAAACTTTAAATTTATGGGACGTAATTTTTTACATTTGATGTTTGTAGACAACAAATTTTGTAGTACAGAAAATAAACCGCTATAAAAATAATATGAAGAAAAAGAGATTTTATTGATAAATATTTGTAAATTATTTTGTCAGAAGAGTCCTCCGAATATTTTGGTCTTACATTAGTTTCGATATCTTTTTGGAATATGAACAAAGAAGAGAAGATAGGCTCATTACATTCATAAAAAAAGATATGAGAATTTACCTTAAGTAATTGAGCGTGAGAGCCAAATGAACATGTTCTTCCTGAATATCCCGATTTAAGGCTACAGAATTTCCTGCCGCTACCATATAGTATTCATCTCTACCTGGTGATAAATAAAGCATCCGTACCCCGGTTGACCTCTCAGAAATTTCATAAAAAGGGCTTTCTAGAGATCCCCACTGACCAATCCTCGCATGAATTGCTATACAATTCTATGTATCCCTTAATTCTCTTCTCTAAAATTCTCCGTGATTCGAGGTCTTGAGAAGAGTCTTTCTCGAATGTAGGACGACGCAAACCTCCTTATAATGTATTTAATCGCCAAGAACGTCGAGTAGCACTTTGTTGTTACGGGTTGATCTCCGGAAAAAACTCCGTTGATCACTCCTTTTGTTGAAGAACTATGAACTTGATGATTGATCTCTCTGTTTATGGTTGCCTTCACCAATTGCGGAATGCTCTTCTCCAACTCTGAATGTCTTTAGAGAGTTATGTAACCCCTCTATTTATAGTTGTAGAGGATGGACAATCCAATTACATATGAACTCTATTGCTTGATTTTGATTGGCTCATAAACCCTTTCTTTCATTTATCAATAGGGCCCTGCCATGATCAGTCACTTTTCTGGGTCGGGATCGATAAGTGGAAATCATAAAAAAGAAATCCTTCTCTTCGCACCTCAGATCAAGAGGAAAGGTTGCTTCTCATAAGCTTTGTGATAAGCTTGCTTGTGATTGGCCAAAACATGTCATTTTAGACACTTAACAACTCATAATTGGTCGTTATTTTGGCTTGGAATTGCCACATCAATTAACACGTGGCACCATCTTGTTGGCTTTGAGTTTGACTGGATATGCCATGTCACTTGACTTATAGCATGAGTCTGGGCCTTAAGACGAAATGGACATTGGGCTTAAAAATGGCAAAATACATATTGTACCCTTCGACCTTGTACCTAAATCTCTCTTACACACCTATTAAATGCGGGAATAATATTACACACCAAAACTTTTAAAAGTGTGTCAATTACATACCATTTCGGTGTTTGACCACATATGCTTAAGATTGTTATTACACGCGCCAATCAGCATCTAACACGTGTCATAAATCGAGGAAAGAAAAAAGAAAAATTCTACCCCCCCTCCTCATCTTCCCCCAAAAAAAAAAACAGAAAAGAACCCCCCCTCCTCATCTTCCTAACCCCACTTCTCCACCACCACCATACTACCACCAACCCTTCCACCACAAGCACCTTCTTTCCAAACTATAGATTCAATTCTTTGCAGATTTTTAACAAGTTTTAACAACATTCATTCAAAGCTTCAAACTTGATAATGGTGTTTTTTAAAATTTATCAAAATTAATCACCAAATTTTCCGCATATTTTTAGTAAGTTTTTAGTCAACAATAATCATGAATTCAAATTAATTTTCTAGGTCATGGAATACCAAAATCAACACGACCCGATTAAATTTTCAAACTTTTTCAAAAGGTCAACTATTGCGATTTTCACAAGACCCAATAGCTCCCATTTTCTTCTTCTTTTTCTTTTTCTTCTTAGTCATGGGGGTTGGAGAGACGAAACATAAGGGGGTAGACAAAATTAGGATGGGGTTGAGGAAGAAGACATGGGTTTATATTTTTTTCTTTAATTTAAAAAGGAGATAGTTAAAAAACAGAAAAAATAAAAAAAATTAATTTCAGATGAATTTTATAGTTTTCACGGGCCTCTTTTATGTGTAATACACGCGCGTGACACATGGAAAAAGATGTGTGTAATTGGCACACTTTTAAAAGTTTTGGTGTGTAATACTATTTCCGTGGATAAAGTATGTATTTTTCCCTTAAAAATTATAAAGTGGACTAATTTAATGTAAAGTCCAAATTAATTATTTAATCCAAATAAACCTAAGATTCGAGTTTGTATGGATTATCTTATTTTATATGTCTACATATGCCCCTACTTCAAGTTTTGTCAAAGCGTAAACTTGATGAGCCTTAGCGACGAGGCTTGAAGTATCGGGTGTAGAGAATCACATTTTTTTACCGTATGAAGAATTTGACTACATGGATAAGTTGTAATATTTTCTAAAAGCGAATGACTTTAGCCAAGATTCCAACACCGAGGGATTAGCTATTGTCTGTTGGGAAAACATTAATACACATATCCTGATTTGAATAGGATACCAAAAAGTAGTGTTGGCCAAATAGCAGCTACATGTTCATAGCTACATATGTAAAGTCCAACTCCTTTTCGAACACTAATTATTTAATTAACTCCATCTAGGAGTCCAAGTATTAGCCATCCGAAACCATTATATAAGGAACCCTATGCGATCCTCGACCACCAAAAGAAAATGTTACGAGTCTCTGGCTGGGTAAGACAATCGCAGGCAGGGGCGGATTTAGGGGCGGAAGGGTTCATCCGAATTCCCTTCGCTGAAAAATTACACTGTATATATAAGGGAAAATCTATTTTTTACCTTTATATATTAAGTTTTTAACCCCCTTAACATAACCCAAAAGTGTAGTTTAGTGGTTAAGGGGTTCAGAACCTTCATAACGTCATAGGTTTAATTCCCACTAGCTACAAAAAAAAAAAATTTGAACCCCCTTCGTGGAGATCCTGATCCTGCCTCCGCCACTGATTGCAGGAAGACAATTGTACCTTCGTTGAGTATACTTTTCCTCCAAGTTCGTTTTCTCTTCTTATCTTTCTTTCTAAAATCAAGGTTTAGTTATTGCAGGTGAACAAATTCTGGAATTCATGACGTGAGAAAAGACAATGACACTGCAACACCAATGACCTTTACAAAGTTCAACTCCAGAGTATTTGGCTCATTTCCTATGTAAAACTTTTTTTCTTGTGTGCAGATTTTTACCAACAATGGTTGCAATTCTTCTCAACTCTGGTGAAGTCATTGGCGAAGTCAGTAGTTAAGAGGACTCTCCCATTATTCAGACAAGTAGTTCGCAAAGCTGATTGATGGTGTATACTCATGCCAGTAATTCACTAACAGAAATCGATGTTCGAACTCTAATTTGGCCACAAGTTGAAGCTTCGTGCTACTGGCACTGTATCTGTAGAAGCTTCATGTTGTTGGCGTTGTTACCGCTGATGCGAACCGGTACCTACTGCTGAATCAAAGCTTCGTGTCGTTGGAACCAATCAATTAGACAGAACCAAAGCTTAATTCCATTGGCCCCGAGGCCTCCTAAATCTGTTCCTTTTCGTTGCAGAATCTGTTCGGGATCGACATCTTTAGGCATCTGCGGAGAAAACCATCATATGTTGACCACCCTTTGTCGGAACATTATAGTGCGTATGTAGGTAAAATATTAGATTTTAGGGGATTATAACATATATTGAATACTCTTTGTCAGAGAATTTTTTCACTTCTTACAAGTTTGAACACCCTTGAGAAAATTCTCGGCTTCGCCACTGGTCGTAGGAACATCGGAAACTCAAGTCGTCTGATCCTCTTGACATTACACTTCAAATACTTCAACATATCAAAAAAATTTGGGGCAAATTCCTTGTGTAGCTTCTCAGGTATTATTTTCGAATTTCGTTTCGGATGCAGCCGTGCTCAAATTTACAGCTTTACACGCCTTCACAAAAGATTCATATCTTGGTATAGCAACGTCGAAATCACGAGCGGTTTGTGGCGTCGAGAACTAGACTTCCAGAGCTACAAAATATATAAAGATCACAATCATATTGACCATATATCTCCTAGATATTTTCTAGAAGTTCGGCAACGAGTTTCGACATGCAAGCTCCTTCAGCCTTGCGCTCTCTCCAAAATGAAACATGTTCAACAATATCTTCTTATTTTCTTTACAGGCGAAGAGGTGCATGATGACTTCGTATCCATTGATCTTTGGCGTGGATGACTTCTTGCAACTTAGCAATAAATTCATGGAGCATCCTCTTCTTATAGTTGGCCGAAGATGTATATGGCATTCCAAGTCCCAGTTTTCGTGATAAAGTAGATGGAGCACTCTCTTCTTGCAATTTGTCATAGATGAAGCGTTCCCTCCTTGAGGCTTGGTAAGAAAGAGGTTTGCAGCTACTGTATTCCATCCTTGATGAGCGAGCACGTGGCACATCTCATCCTTGTGGATTGGATCGAAGAGGCTTGGAGTTGGAGCGACCATATTCTTCTTTGCAAGCGAGCATATGGCGCTTCTCATTTTTGCGGCTTGGCAAAATTGACACTACTTGAAGCAGTCCTTTCTAACCTTGACCAGCAAGCACTTGCCACATCTCCGCAAAATATCCGTTCTTTGGCGTAGGCGCGATGAAATCACAAGCCGCTTCTTCCTAAAGAATCAGAACTCAAATATCTGCCTCTTCGACTTTATAGCACTGCATGGTCTCATTAAAAAAAAATCCTATCTTGACCTAGGAGTGTCCAAACTGCAATCCTCTTAGTTGTACAGAATCAACACTTGCACCACAGCGACATATCCAAAATTTAGGGCCAAATTCCATCATGACACAAGTCGGAATAAACTTTCGAAGGCGATGCACAGGTATATTTCGACTTTACAGCACTACGTGCTGTCATTGGAAAGTACATATCTCAAACTAGGAACGTCCAAATCACGAGCCTTCTGTTCCATTAGAAAGTAAAGTTCGAGACCTGCAATACCTGAAAATATCGTGTGAGAAATCCTTTTAGATTGGCCGCAACATTATTTTGAAGTCGCTCCTGATGTCTGCCTTGCTGCGTTTCAGCTTTGTGCACTCTCATCGAAAAATTCATATATCGAGCTTCAGGTGTCAGAATCACGAGCCATCTATACTGTTGGAAAGAAGACTCCGAAACTAACAATATCTATAAATACCAAGGAAAAAATCCTTTCAGAACGTCCGCCATAATATTTTGAAATTGCTACAGACATCTGCCGCACTTGATTTCCAGATTTGCGCACTCTAGGTAAAGAAAATCATATCTTGGGATAGGAATGTCGAACTCACAAGCCGTTTGCGCCAGTGGAAAGAAGACTCAGAGATAAGAAAATCCTCAAAATATCACAGAAGTACTCCTTCCATATTGGCCGCAGCAATTTCTTGAAATTGATCTAGATGTCTGCCTTGCCGCTTTTTAGCTTTGCGCGCTCCAGTGAAAAAAAATCATATCTCGAGCTAGCAATCTCCAAATTCTAATCCGTTTGTTCCTTTAGAAAGTAAACCCATATATCTGCATCACATATGAGTTTAATGGCAGAAATCCTTTTGGGCTGTAAACAGAAAATTCCCAAAGTGCGACCTAGCTGCAGTCAACTTTTAGATTCGTGTAGTTTCGGGAAAAAAATCGTATCTTGAGCTAGGAGCCTCCAAATCGCAAAAGGTTTGTGTTGTTGGAAATTAGACACCAAATTTACAACATATAAAATGTTAGGGGAAGAATGTCTTCCAGATGGACCACAGTAGTTTTCCAAAGTTGATCTCGTCGTGCGTTGAGCTTGCTTTCCAGCTCTATGCTCTCTGAGTTGTCATACGAATGTTTTTCTTCTTGAAATTGACACTAGAGTCTTGCGTGTAGTAACTTTAGATATCATGCTTCACAAATATTATCTCTACACTTATTTCTTTTGCAGACTCGCAAAGAAGGTCAAAGGGTCCAGATATCAGACTGAGGTGTCATTCAAGATGCGGAGCCATCCCTTTACCAACTGTTGCACTTGATTTGTTGATTAGTCTTGAAGTTCATCGACCCTGGAGTATAGGTCTCCACTTTTTTGTCGTTAGCTTCGATTTTCTTTTCTCCCGATTCTGCCCATTTCATCAATTCCTCGAGCATCTTTATTATCTCGGGGTTGGTCCCGGGTTTAGCTTCACTCGGCCTTTCTGTGACTGGTTCATTTCTGCAAGTATTTCCCCGGTATGGTTCGGGCTCAACTCTGCTTGCGGTGCGGCATTGGTTCTGCAACTGGTATATCGCTGCATGTTGAGCATGTAACATTTCGAAGATCATCCACAAGTTGATCCCATCGCCTTCACCGACGTGCGTATCCCTGGCTACCGACCTAGCTCCCCCGCGAACACTATTTTCCGGGTCGGTGGACAAATTAGCGTCGATGGCAATGGGAGTTGACGTCGATTGGGTCCGCGACCGGGACCCCATTAGGGTCAGTAGGGTGAACCTCGTTGCTAGGCATTATATTGTTGTTCTCGTCGTGATACCCAGATTCAACATCACATTGAAAGTTTGACATCCTTAAAATTTCCTGAAATTAAGATCTCAAAGAACAAGAGTAAAGCAGATTGTGTTATGGAAATTGCTATCAAATTTCCACTATTATCCTTAGCCCCGCGATGGGCGCCAAATTGTTTACCCTAAAAAACAGATAACAATTAAATTGTATGTGGTTTTAAGTATACGCGAATTAATTCAATATAAATGATAAATTGCATTAGATTAAACAGATAAAGGGAGTGATAAATTGTCAAACTAATTATGGGGAATGAACCCGGACTCAGGAACAGCTTTAATGTAATGACTGCCTTCGATCCCGGGCTCGTAATAATGAATAACTGATGAACATCGTAAGAACTTTGAATAACAGTGAAAATAAGAGTAAAATTGCCTTGGTATGCATGTTACAATTATCCTAATGAATAGTCAGACTCTCATTTATATAGTAGGGAGTTTTACCTTAAGTACAATTCCATAAAAGGTAAAATCTTCCATTTTACTAATCACTAATCTTCTGTAGATACGTGTAACGACCCGACTGGTCGTTTTGAGCAATTTCGTCCGGTTCGGCAGTTTGAGGTCACGAGTAGCTTCAAGTTATGTGTATCGACTTGCGTGCGCAGTGCGGGCATGAAACCGAAAAGCTTTTATGTGAAAATATGAAGAAAAAAAATAGTAGTTTTTAGAGTTAAAATTTAGTTTTTATCTGACTTTGGTCAACATTTTTGGTAAACAGACCCGGATCTGTGTTCCAACGATCCCGGCAGGTCCGCGGTAAAATATGGGACTTGGGCGTATGCCCAGAATTGAATTCCGAGGTCCCTAGCTTTAGAAAATATTTTTTGAAGAAAATTATTGTGCTGGTTTTTAAAGGAAATAAAGAAATGAATTAATGTTTGAACTCGTTGGTATCGGGCCCGTATTTTGGTGCTGGAATCCGGTACAAGTTTGTTTATGATATTTAAGTCCTATCTGTAAAATTTGGTGAAAACCGGAATTGATTTGACGTGATTTGGACGTCCGGTTGAAAAGTTAGAAAACCATGAGTTTTGAGGTTAAATTCACAGTTTTTAATGTTATTTTGATGATTTGATTGCACGAGTAAGTCCGTATGATATTTTTAGACTTGCCTGCATGTTTGTTTTGGAGCCCCGAGGGCTTGGGTGAGTTTCAGATAGGTTTAGGCTATGTTACGCTTGTTTTTGGATGCTTCATCGTCGTTTCTTCAAGAAAAAATAATACCACGTTGAGCAAATAGGATCCAAATTCACTTTTGTTTGAACCATTAGATCTGTATCAAAATTACGGAGCCATAGAAAAAAGAATCATCGAATTTGGACATCGTATGAGGAAGTTATGCTCATTTTCGTGTCAGAAAAAATTGTTGGTTCTGGTGTGGTCGCAAATGCGAACTTTTTATCGCATTTGCGATGCCCAGTTCGAAAATGCGAGATTTTTGTCGCAAATGTGACTTCTGCCAGCCCTGCGTTGTTCGTAATTGCGAGGGGTTCGCAAATGCGAAACCTGGGTCGCAAATGCGACATCTGAGGCTTGTTAAGTGAGGTTTTTGACGAGATTTTCACCCATTTTTCAATTTTCTCAAACCCTAAACCTCCATGGGCGATTTTCCAAGGACCCAAACTTCTCCAAATCATTGTTGACTGAAACTTTAGCATGGGCTCATGAACGCACACCTTTGGCCAATTTGATTCGCTAGAGAGATAAACCAGTGGCCCTTTCCATTGTACAAGCAAGATTGGTTGGATTTGCTCACTTTTCTGTAGGTAAGTGTCTCTAATCAATTTCCAACTATATTTTATAATTATATCTTAGATTTAACATCAAATTCACGAGATTCTAAAGGAAAATTTGGGGAAAATTGTGAAATCTTTCAAAAATGTAAAATGATGATTTAAATGACCAAATGGTATCGGAATTAGATAATTTTTGTATGGGTGAACTCGTAGCGGATTGGGTGTTCGATTTTTGTAAATTTTGTCGGGTTCCGAGTTGGGGGCCCGGGGAGTTGACTTTTGTTGACTTTTTGCAAATTGTATAAGAATCATAGTTTTATCAATTGAAATTATTTTCTCTTGCATTGTTTGATGTATTCAAGTCGTTTTTGGCTAGATTGAGCCGAGCGTTGATGAATCGGTAAAGGAAAAGCTAAATTGAGTATTGAATTGGTTCGATTGAGGTAAGTATCTTGCCTAACCTTGTGTGGGGGACTTCCCCTTAGGATTTGAGTCTTCTATGCTAATTGTAGTCCGTGCATACGAGGTGACGAGTGTGTGCTCGGACTTATTTGTGGGAAATTTTCTCTAGGGTTCTTAGGTCCTTATGTTCATATTGTGGAAAGTATCCCGTTATGATTGGGTATAATAATTGCTTAAATTGCCTCTATATGCTCCATATGATGTAGTTAGTTTTCCTCTAATTCTTACGTGTTAGATTGACCCTTAATTGTCTTAATTGAAGTAGTTGCCTTACTTATTGTTTTGATACTTCTTGATTGTGAGTTCCTCTATGACTTCGTGCAATTATATTACATGTCCAATTGTTGTGGTTATCGGTGTAGTTATCACTTGCTTATTATGTCCTGTTGTTTAGTTGAGGTTTCATTGTGAAGTAATTGTTGGTACAAGTTTGGTTATAGCTGATTCCCTTGACGGGACATATTTTATTCTTACTGTTGGTTCCCTTGCCGGGATGTGTTTATTCTTGTTGTTGACTCCCTTGCCGGGATATTGTTGTTTCCTTATTATTTCCTTGCCGAAATTCTTTGTGATTGGTGTTGATTTGTATATATGGGATCGGGTTGTGCGCCGCAACAATATTATATGATTTGGACCGGGTTGCACGCCGCAACAATATTATATGATTTAGATCGGGTTGCACGCCGCAATAATATTATATGATTAGGATCGGGTTGCGCGCCGCAACAATATTATACGATTTGGATCGGGTTGCACGCCGCAATAATATTATACGATTTGGATCGGGTTGCACGCCGCAATAATATTATATGATTTGGATCGGGTTGCGCGCCGCAATAATATTATATGATTTGGATCGGGTTGCACGCCGCAACAGTATTTATGATTTGGATCGGGTTGCGCGCCGCAATAATATTATATGATTTGGATCGGGTTGCACGCCGCAACAAGGAAGTGTAAAAGTGAATATTGATTCTTATGGTGATAATGAGAGTAAAAGCACGAAGGATGATGCCGTGCACTTTCTGCTGTTGTGTTTATTTGTTATTATCAATTCAAGTGTTTAAACCATTTAATTTCCTTTATTGTTGTGATCCTTTGTGTTAGAACCTGCAATGTTTCCAATAACCCACCGTATATATATATATATATATATATATATATATATATATATATATATATACATTCCCAATACAGATAGTCCCCCCACTTTCCATTTATTCATCAGTTTGAATATTTGGGAAGTGGAATTCATTAAAGGAGAATTTTTATCACAATACTTCAAACTTCAAAAATTGTTACATCTTTAATTCAATTAGTTTCTCAATTATATCCCCTTAAACCGTCTGAGGTCGTATTTTACTTAAAAAGGAATTTCTACTAAGTTTTAAGTTATTAACTCCCATGTTAAAGGTAATAATCCAGTCGATGTTGTATTTTAATTGAAAGGGGTACTTTCTTTACTCAAATGATTTCAAAAGAAACAACCTCATCTTTTCTCGCTGACTTTCCTAATTAGTTTAGAAATTATAATTTACTTATACTAGGTAAATGAGACTTCTTGAACATCTTGAGTGCATTTGTACGGACATTATATATAGTATAGCATGTGGATTTTGTTGTTAAAAGTGAGATGGAAAATGTGGGGGCACAAGGTGCCGTGTGTGCTGAAGGTTCGGAAGTTGGAATTATGATATGAGAAATCGAGGATTGAGATGGTCGGGATTGTGTATTAGACATGATGTGGTTGATTGAGTTGGTATTGCCTTCTTTATTTGAATACATTCTTTGTTCCTGTTATGTCAGTGTTGATTTACTTGGTTATCTGATTTACTTGGTTATCTAACTTACTTGGTTATCTGACTTACTTGGTTATCTGATTTACTTGTTTATCTGACTTACTTGGTTATCTGATTTACTTGGTTATCTGATTTACTTGGGTATCGTTCGTTACTACCCGTGTTCTCCCTTTATTGTTCCTACTGTTTGTATTTTTGTTTTCTCCCCGCTGTTGATATTATCTCATTATCTTTATATCGATATTTTACTATCATATCTTGTTCATTTCATTTGACCAGTAGGTGTCTTGACTGTTCCTCGTCACTACCCCACCGAGGTTAGTCTTGATACTTACTGGGCACCGCCGTGGTGTGCTCATAGTACACTTCTGCACATTTTTGTATACAGATCCAGGTATTGATCGATAGTAGCTGTGCGGGTCGTCGCGGTGGAGACTCACGGTAACCTGTTGCTGCGTTCGCAGGCCTCGGAGTCACCTTTGTTTGTATTTACATTCCATTAATTCCTTCTCGTTCTGGAACACTGTTGTATTTATTTTGATAACTACTCTTAAAAAGGCTTATGACTTGTACCGCCAGTTTTGGGAATTTTAATTTGTCCGAGTAATTTAATTTAAAGTTAGTAAATATCCGTGTTATCATTGAAAATGTTAGGCTTACCTAGTTTAGAGACTAGGTGCCATCACGACTCCTTTGGAGGGATTTTTGGGTCTTGACAAGTTGGTATCAGAGCTCTAGGTTCATAGGTGCTACGAGTCATAAGCAGGTTTAGTAGAGTCTTGCGGATCGGTACGGAGATGTCTGTACTTATCTTCAAGAGGCTACAGAACTATTAGGAAATTCCAATTCTTTCATTCCTTATCGTGCGATATTGATTCAACTCGAAGTATATAACTTATGTTCCTTTACATCCACTCGTGTGTAATATTACGCTCTCAGTGTCCGCTATGCGAGTGGTTTGTGATGCTACAGACAAGCTACGAAGGAGTCAGGGATACTAAGGTATTGCCTCGACGTGTTGTCCAGGCTGAAGATACAGAGGCATTGAGAGACTATTCAGTTGTTCGTATGGAGGTGCAGCAGTTTTCGGCATCTGATTGATGAGTGCGAGTTTGGGAAGGTTTAATTGGTTGACTAGTCGTCGCGATTGTGGCAAGGCCACGAAGTGGGTGTAGATTGGGAATAGTTGGTGGTATTGGAGTACCTTGTGATTTGTGTTGTACGAGCTTTGAAGGTTAGTTTTGCGGATCATCAGATGTTGTTTTCTATGGCTTTGCTCCAAGTGGAGGAGTCTAATAACGGCATTCAGATAGCAAAGTTAGATTTATATCAGATTTGGCCTGAGGTATATGTATATGTGGTATTGGTAGGTTCCCGGAATTTGTATATGACTAAGGTCTGAGATCTTGCATGGGACGATCTTGACTGGGATTATTGCATATCGACTATCCGAAGAAATGGGTCAGCTCTGTGGTATTGGGTTAGCATAGCGATGAAGTAATTGGTCCTTTGAATAGGAAATCTCTACTAGCATTTGTGGTAGCACTCTTGTATTGGACGGTTTGTGTGACTCGGTCGAGTTGGGGAGGTGCAGTCTTGATGGCTTAGTTGCGTGCGAGCGGATCTCGGAAGGGTCTCGATGGTTCGACAAAGGCTTGAGTTGGCTGCTACTATGGTCGTAAGGAATATGTGGTACATTGTGACTTTCTCCTGAATAGGTATCAGAAATTAATAGACTGTTGACCTTGTTGGCTATCATATGTGAAGGATGTGCATTTTTGGAAGGGACCTTGAGTTTTGGTTTGCGGGTGCGTGGCTAGTAGCATGGTGATTACTGGGTTTTGAGGCTTTCGGGGTTCATGTTTTGTTACATGGCCAGAAATCCTATATGGGTGCTTCAGCAGAATAATAGGGTGTGAGTGATATATCAGCCATTTGATTTGCGTAGTTGAGTTGGGTATGGAAATTTTGGTATTCCTGAGGTTTGGGGCTAGATGCCCTCATGAATGGACTATTTTACTGTTTGTGGATCTTGAAGAAATGTTAAGAATGCAATAATTAATAGCACGTATTATCGATAAGTTGTTGTGGATCTTTTTGAAGCATACATACCTATTTGGAAATAATCAGGATTTGGGTTGGGGGCTATTTGAAAGCTTAATGAGAATATGTATCTTGTATCAGATCAAGTTTGAGCGTTCCTGTGAGATTGTCATTATGGTTATGTTACCGGGCAGAATGGATATTATTTGTGCCCCTAGCCTATATTATGTGCTACTCTTTTATGTTGTGTTAGACGGTGAGGTTGCATGATTATTCCCCACGTATGTTGTAATTCTGTTCAGGCCTTATGGCGATGCGGGCAAGATAGCCCTCGTGATGTTGATTTGTTCATTGCACCTTAGCAATGCTTGTTTCTTTCATGTTCTAGCACTTCTATTCATTGTTTCCACAGTTTTACTTATGCACTCTGCTGTGCCTGATATCAATATTTATGTGATCAGTGGACCAGAGCGTTTTGGGTTGATGAGTATTTGGGAGCGGGCTGCGCGCAGCAGCGGATGTTATGTGGGGTACACTTTCATTGTGTTTATTTGGTGTTGTGTTTTCCCTCTGTGGGACGATTTGATGAAAGACTATACTTTTGTTGTCACACATGTTGTACTTGTTAGATAATTCTTATACTTGGCTTTCCCTTATTTGTGCTGCATAATTTAGTTATTTCTGGTTTGGTGTACGAACTGTGTAGTGAGAGAATCCGTGTGGTTCCATGGTGAGTTGTCAGTTGGGCTGTTTGTAATGGCTGAGATGAGGTTCTTAGACCTGAGATTTGTACTATGGTATTGGGGGTGAGGAGTGCTTGGATGTATGTGGTTGTTTCTGCTAAGAGTTGGGTAATGGCCCTTGGCGGGCGAAAGAGTTTCTTGACTTGTTGACTTCATGAGCAGCTATGAATATTCGCATGTTTCTTTATCATGGGCAGTGTTGTGCGGGTCCGGAACAAGGTTATATTCAATGTGAGGTGTATTGCCGGCATTCAGGATGTTATTTGAACAGCTATGGTGGTCAGAGATTATTGCTTCGGGCATTTGAGTTGTGTGGAACAGCATATGATTGTATACTGGATTGGAATTTTGGCTCGATTCAGCTTGTTCAGGTTCATGCAGTGTGATGATGTGGGATTCAGGTCCTATAATGAATTTCAGACATTGAGGTTTGGGTTCTGTCCTAAGGTTATGGACTAAGGATGAGGTGAGACCATCAGTTAAGTTGCATTGTCAGTCCTACATAGGTTTGGGTGATGGGGAATTGCCCCGGGTGTATGTATGAGGAGCTTATGCAGTGGTTCGATGGCTTTGGAACGACTCCGGGCACGTTCGAGGACGAACGTATGTTTAAGTGGAGGAGGATGTAACGACCCGCCTGGTCGTTTTGAGCAATTTCGTCCGGTTCGGCAGTTTGAGGTCACGAGTAGCTTCATATTATGTGTATCGACTTGTGTGCGCAGTCCGGGCGTGAAACCGAAAAGCTTTTATGTGAAAATATAAAAAAATAGTACTTTTTATAGTTAAAATTTAGTTTTTAGTTGACTTTGGTCAAAATTTTTCATAAATGGACCCGGATCTCTGTTTCGACGATCCCGGCAAGTCCGCGGTAAAATATGGGACTTGGGCGTATGCCCAGAATTGAATTCCGAGGTCCCTAGCCTTAGAAAACAATTTTTGAAGAAAATTGTTGTGCTGGTTTTTAAAGGAAATAAAGAAATGAATTAATGTTTGAACTCGTTGGTATCGGGCCCGTATTTTGGTTCCGGAGCCCGGTACAAGTTTGTTTATGATATTTATGCCTATCTGTAAAATTTGGTGAAAACCGGAATTGATTTGAAGTGATTTGGACGTCCGGTTGAAAAGTTAGAAAACTATGAGTTTTGAGGTTAAATTCATAAATTTTGATGTTATTTTGATGATTTGATTGCACGAGCAAGTCCGTATGATATTTTTAGACTTGCGTGCATGTTTAGTTTGGAGCCCCGAGGGCTTGGGTGAGTTTCAGATAGGTTTAGGCTATGTTGCGCTTGTGTTTGGATGTTTCATCGTCGTTTCTTCAAGCAAAAATAATAGCATATTGAGCAAATGGGATCCAAATTTAGTTTTGTTTGAACCATTAGATCCGTATCAAAATTACGGAGCCATAGGAAAAAGAATCATCAAACTTGGACATTGTATGAGGAAGTTATGCTCATTTTTGTGTCAGGAAAAATTGTTGGTTCTGGTGTGGTCGCAAATGCGAACTATTTATCGCATTTGCGATGCCCAGTTCGCAAATGCGAGATTTTTGTCGCAAATGCGACTTCTTCCAGCCCTGCGTTGTTCGTAATTGCGAGGGGTTCGCAAATGCGAAACCTGGGTCGCAAATGCGACATTTGAGGCTTATTAAGTGAGGTTCTTGACGAGATTTTCACCCATTTTTCAATTTTCTCAAACCCTAAACCTCCATGGGCGATTTTCCAAGGACCCAAACTTCTCCAAATCATTGGGTAAGTGTCTCTAATCAAATTCCAACTATATTTTATAATTATATCTTAGATTTAACATCAAATTCATGAGAATCTAAAGGAAAATTTGGGGAAAATTGTGAAATCTTTCAAAAATGTAAAATGATGATTTGAATGACCAAATGGTATCGAAATTAGATAATTTTTGTATGGATGAACTCGTAGCGGATTGGGTTGTCGATTTTTCGTAAATTTTGTCGGGTTCCGAGGTGCGGGCCCGGGGAGTTGACTTTTGTTGACTTTTTGTAAATTGTATAAGAATCGTAGTTTTGTCAATTGAAATTATTTTCTCTTGCATTGTTTGATGTATTCAAGTCGTTTTTGGCTAGATTGAGCCGAGCGTTTATGAATCGGTAAAGGAAAAGCTAAATTGAGTATTGAATTGGTTCGATTGAGGTAAGTATCTTGCCTAACCTTGTGTGGGGGACTTCCCCTTAGGATTTGAGTCTTCTATGCTAATTGTAGTCCGTGCATGCGAGGTGACGAGTGTGTGCTCGGACTTATTTGTGGGAAATTTGCTCTAGGGTTCTTAGGTCCTTATGTTCATATTGTGGAAAGTATCCCGTTATGATTGGGTATAATAATTGCTTAAATTGCCTCTATATGCTCCATATGATGTTGTTAGTTTTCCTCTAATTCTTACGTGTTAGATTGACCCTTAATTGTCTTAATTGAAGTAGTTGCCTTCCTTATTGTTTTGATACTTCTTGATTGTGAGCTCCTCTATGACTTCGTGCAAATAGATTACATGTCCAATTGTTGTGGTTATCGGTGTAGTTATCACTTGCTTATTATGTCTTGTTGCTTAGTTGAGGTTTCATTGTGAAGTAATTGCTGGTACAAGTTTGGTTATAGCTGATTCCCTTGCCGGGACATATTTCATTCTTACTGTTGGTTCCCTTGCCGGGATGTGTTTATTCTTTTTGTTGACTCCCTTGCCGGGATATTGTTGTTTCCTTATTATTCCCTTGCCGAAATTCTTTGTGATTGGTGTTGATTTGTATATATGGGATCGGGTTGCACGCCGCAACAATATGATATGATTTGGATCGGGTTGCATGCCGCAACAATATTATATGACTTGGATCGGGTTGCACTCCGCAACAATATTATATGACTTGGATCGGGTTGCACGCCGCAACAATATTATATGATTTGGATCGGGTTGCGTGCCGCAACAATATTATACGATTTGGATCGGGTTGCACGCCGCAACAATATTATATGATTTGGATCGGGTTGCGCGCCGCAACAATATTATATTATTTGGATCGGGTTGCACATCGCAACAGTATTATATGATTTGGATCGGGTTGCGCACCGCAACAATATTATATGATTTGGATCAGGTTGCACGCCGCAACAATATTATATGATTCGGATCGGGTTGCACGCCGCAATAGTACTATATGATTGGGATCGGGTTGCACGCCGCAAGAAGGAAGAGTAAAAGTGAATATTGATTCTTATGGTGATAATGAGAGTAAAAGCACGAAGGGTGATGCCGTGCACTTTCTGCTGTTGTGTTTATTTGTTATTATCAATTCAAGTGTTTAAACCATTAATTTCCTTTATTGTTGTGATCCTTTGTGTTAAAACCTAGAGTGTTTTCAATAACTCACCGTATTTTTATATATATATATATATATATATATATATATATATATATATATATATATATATATATATACACATTCCAATACATCAAACTTCAAAAATTATTACATCTTTAATTCAATTAGTTTCTCAATTATATCCCCTTAAACCGTCTGAGGTCGTATTTACTTAAAACGGAAGTTCTACTAAGTTTTAAGTTATTAACTCCCATGTTAAAGGTAATAATCCAGTCGATGTTGTATTTTAATTGAAAGGGGTACTTTCTTTACTCAAATGATTTCAAAAGAAACAACCTCATCTTTTCTCGTTGACTTTTCTAATTAGTTTAGAAATTGTAATTTACTTATACTAGGTAAATGAGACTTCTTGAACATCTTGAGTGTATTTGTACGAACATTATGTATAGTATAGCATGTGGATTTTGTTGTTAAAAGTGAGATGGAAAATGTGGGGGCACAAGCTGCCGTGTGTGCTGAAGGTTCGGAAGTTGGAATCATGATATAAGAAATCGAGGATTGAGATGGTCGGGATTGTGTATTAGACATGATGTGATTGATTGAGTTGGTCTTGCCTTCTTTATTTGAATACATTCTTACTTGTGTTTTTTCCTGTTATGTCAGTGTTGATTTACTTGGTTATCTGATTTACTTGGTTAGCTGACTTACTTGGTTATCTGACTTACTTGGTTATCTGATTTACTTGGTTATCTGATTTACTTGGTTATCTGATTTACTTGGGTATCTGATTTACTTGGGTATCGTTCGTTACTACCCGTGTTCTCCCTTTATTGTTCCTACTGTTTGTATTTTTGTTTTCTCTCCGATGTTGATATTATCTCGTTATCTTTATCTCGATATTTTACTATCATATCTTGTTCATTTCTTTTAACCAGTAGGTGTCTTGACTGTTTCTCGTCACTACCCCACCGAGGTTAGTCTTGATACTTATTGGGCACCGCCGTGGTGTGCTCATACTACCCTTCTGTACATTTTTGTGTACAGATCCAGGTATTGATCGATAGTAGCTATGCGGGTCGTCGCGGTGGAGACTCACGGTAACTGTTGCTACGTTCGCAGGCCTCGGAGTCACCTCCGTTTGTATTTACGTTCCATTGATTCCTTCTCGTTCTGGAACACTATTGTATTTATTTTGATAACTACTCTTAGAAAGGCTTATGACTTGTACCACCGGTTTTGGAAATTTTAATTTGTCCGAGTAATTTAATTTAAAGTTAGTAAATATCCATGTTATTACAGAAAATGTTAGGCTTACCTAGTTTAGAGACTAGGTGCCATCACGATTCCTTTGGAGGGATTTTTGGGTCGTGACAATTCGTGCCGAGATTCATGTCTTGACATCTGGCTGGGCACGGATATCACGGTCCTTTGTAAGTCGTGTTCGATTATCTGATAACGTTCTCCGAAGTTTAGGAATTAGAATCGGACCTGGGGGGCGTGGCCCCGATTCCTCCAAGGGCAGGTGTTTTTGCCCGAACCTCGACTCGAAGGGCTCCTTGCCGCGATTCCGGTTCCATTCGGTCATATTTCTGCTCCGTTTACTTCATCGAGAACCGAGGCGTCCAAAGGGCTCGGTTTCACCCGTATACAATTTGCATTATGTGAGTTGCGGGAGTTTACACTGCTTTTGAAGTGAAAATACGCTTATTACGTGTTTTTTATGTGTGGGACGAACTTACGCCGAAAAGGGTCAAATAGGAGAAAAATTGGCAAAAGAAAAGCTGAAGAGAAAAATCTTGGACAGTGAAGTGAGGTTCGCTTCTCCAGACGGGTACCGGAGCAGAAAAAAAATCAGCTTCTCCAATCCGAATTAGGAGAAGCCAATTTCGCCCCAACTCAACCATAAACCATATAAATATGAGAATTAGCCACTTTTTGAGGGGATAGAAGACTTTGGGGAGGCAAGAGCATAATTGAAGCAAGGAGAAGGATTCGACTTCACGTTTTTTCCACTATCTTCCTTTTTTCCATTGTTAAGAATTCTGGATAAATTTATCTTTCTCTTCAGCTTTCGTTACAGAAAAATCAAAATAACAAAGATTTGAAATTACAACAAAAACCACCTTACTTGAACTTGATGTATGCATTGAACCATGTTAACAAGCAATAGATAGAGGTAAGAGTATCAAAAGGTTCTCAGCAATATATTTTATTTAGTAGTTTATGAATTAAAAAGAATCAAAGGCAGAGGAGGACACAAAGAGCTCACACCATAAAGTAGCAAAACTTAATAAAAATTTTCGAAAGGACGTGTCGTGTTTAAATGAAATTTCCAAAAATCAAAGAAGATTTACTTGTAAAAATTGCACGGGGCGTCCTATTTGGTCGCCCCCATTTAATCTATACCTATTTTTTTTTAAAACTTTTAACTTGTATCCACTTTTTAAACAACTTCACCTCATTTCTCCTCCTCCTTCTCCTCCTTCGTATTCTTCTTCTTCTTCTTCTTCTTTTTTTTTTTCCAGTTATTAGTTTTAGTCCAAAAGTTAACCTTTTTTTCCAGTTTTAATCTTTATGTGGTAAACACAAGTATGAGATGTTGTTTTTATTAAGAATACAATGAATACTCTACAAGATAAGATGAGGTATTAGTTAGATTTGTATCTTTGTTTTGTTCCAATTGTTTTCATTGTTATGTGCAGGAAATTGGCTGACCTTGGTTATCATAGAAGTGCCAAGAAATGTAAAGAGAAATTCGAATACGTTTACAAGTAATCACAGAACTAAAGATGGTCGTGCTTGTCGTAATGGTTGAACCAGAGGATACAATAGCTGCAGTGAAAGCATACATTCAAGAGGAAAAAAGGATCGCTTTTAAGAAAACTTCAGCTCTACAAAAACTTCAGCTCTGAAGTTTCCCAGTTACAACACAAAAACTTCAGCTATAGAGCTGAAGTTTCCAGTTACAGCACAAAAACTTCAGCTCTAGCGCTGAAGTTTCCCAGTTACAACACAAAAACTTCAGCTCTAGAGCTGAAGTTCGCTAGTTACAAAATAAAAACTTCAGCTCTAGAGCTGAATTTCAGGCCCGACTACTAGAATACTGATGTTTTGCTTGATTGCCTTTGCTACTTCAGCCCTGTGTGCTGAAGTTATGCGAAAATGCGGGTACGCTTGCAATTTTTTTTGCAAAGCCGGCACAAGTTAAAATGTGACACAAAAAGCGGGTATAGATGCAAATGCCCGATTTTTCTGCATAAAAATAAACTGTACTGATTTTCAGTATGAGCTTAAAATTTTGCCAAAGCCAATAAGTAGAAAGACATGTAGAAAATCGATTTATCAAGCCAAATTAATTGTTTAGATTTTAGAATTTTAAAAAGAGCAAAAACATATTTTTACAACTCTATCTTAAATAAGAATAAATACGCAAGGCTATGAGGCCATAGATCTGTAAATGAAAAGAGACACTATAAATAAATGAATCATGTGGCCAGCACTTTTTATACAGTTGCTGCTGGTCAAAAAAGGGAACTACAACAAACTATATAAAATTACAGGTTGCAATTAATTAAGAATGTGTGTACCACACTAGTATGTTGTTTAGTGGAGTACTTGGAAATCCAAAACTCAGAAGAATGCAAAATTTAAGTCCAAAGTTGCTATATAACTTCGTAACTTATCGATCAATATTAGTGTCAAACTTACTTGATAACTTTGATGATAAAAGATATTTCCTCCGGTCCAAAATAAGTAATTTTTTGGCCTTTTTCTTGTGGTTCAAAATAAGTGATTTTTCCAGATTTCAAGAATTAATTAATTATTTTTTTCCATTGTCCTTGGAGTAAATAGTGTTGGAATATGTGTTAGGAGTGTTTATGTGAGATAGTAAAGGTTAATATGGTCAATTCTATTGCTAATTAATGCTAAAAGGTGAATTTCTTAATCTGTGTGAAAACATCCAAAAAATCACTTATTTTGGACCGAAGGGAGTAGTACTCCCTCCGTTTCATATTAAATGAGGTACTTTCCTTTTTACTTCCAAAATAAATGACACATTTTTAAATTTGGAAATAATTCAACTTTAAACTCTTCATTTTATCCTTTTTGCCCTTAATGAGAAGCTTTTATAGCCACACAAATGGCATGGCCCCACAAACCTTTTACCCCTTAAGCTTTTAAGACCACAACTTTCAAAAGTTTTCTTCTTTTTTCTTAAACTCCGTGCCGAGTCAAACTACCTCAAACAATATGAAACGGAGGGAGTAACAATTTAACGATAACTCATAAGTGGAGTCTAAGGAGGGTAGTATATGCGCAGTCCTTACTCGTACCTAATGAAGGTAAAGATGTTGTTTTCCGGGAGACCCTCAATTCAACAAAGCAAAATCACTACAGTTATGATAGAGAACCACATTAAACAAAATAGCAACAACAACCAGAAAAATAGAATCGAAACAAGAAAACAGCATGTAATAATAAATAATAAACACCGAAGATAACATTTATTTGATAAATATAATTATGATATTCGCAAAATGACAAGACACCACAGTTTTCAAAAATAAAAATATTTAATTGAAAAAGCAACAAATCCAAGGAAGAGCTATGGCAAACATTACCACAAGGACAAGATAGACATCTCTTGGCAAAACCACATTCTTTATGTCTTTACTTGGTCTTCTTCCCAAAAGGCCTAAATAAAAAAGAGCAGAACCTTATACCCCATTAATCTGATTAGTCCAATGGCCACAAAACTTGTAGTAAAGCCTCAAATCACAGTTTCACACCTGTCTCCTCCATCACCAAACTCCATTGAAATACTGAGAAGTCAAAGAAATACCGTCTCAGCCACTAGTCCAAGATTAAACTTTAAGAAAATTTCAAGATTTGGGGATTGGTCATTTGCACAAAGGACCATTTCTCTAAATAATAAAGCTGCAGAACAACAGAATGTATCAACTGATGCTTCCCAAATCAAGATTGAACTTTATGATGCACTTCAAGGTAATTTGTCCATTCAATTCTTTCTACCTTTAGTGCTGACCCACCCCCTTATACAGTGGCGGAGCTACAAGTGTAATTCAGTACAACACAATAATTTCAGTTCACACCTTGTATTTGTATTAACAAATCTACTAAATATCCCGAACCTAGTAACTTAACATTCCAAAACCCATACACTCATAATTCTGGCTCCACTTTCTAGCCTATGAATGAAATTTACGATATCACAATAACATATTGTGTTTATTAGTTTATCAATATATTCATTTGTATTTATATTTGTTTTGTCGAAAATATTCTTTTAGGAATTAATAGAGGAATATTTGGAGCGTCATCTCACAAAAAATCTGAAATTGAAGAGCTGGTCAAGCAACTGGAGTCTCAAAATCCAACTCCTGAACCAACCTTATCTCTAGATAAGGTGATGTGGTAGTGTGCCATGCCATAATAAATATTTTTTTTTGTTCCATACAATTCAAGTTGAATTCTATAAATTACTGTTCATTTCTGAGTGAAATAATTAATGATTTGGAACTCTTGGAACTGAATAGGTGGCTGGAAGTTGGAAGCTTATATACAGTACTATAAGTATTTTAGGATCAAAAAGAACAAAACTAGGATTGAGAGATTTTATTACACTGGGGGATTTATATCAGAATATTGATATTTCTGAGGTATGTTTCACAATATGGTTTAAACTTTTTTTTTTTTTTTTTTCCAATTACATTTGATCAAAACTTCACTTTTTGGGGAGTTATTTAGAGCAATTTGTTATTGGGTCATAAAAAGATAAAGGAGTTATTTTTTTTATTTTTTATAATTTAATAGATAAAACTATTTATTGCCACCCTTTCCTGAAAAAGTGCACTGTAAAAACATACTTAGGTTTTTTCCATCTCAACTCTTTATTGCTACATAGCAACATGAGAAATTAAAATCTTACAATGTTTAACAATTTTCTCATCTTTGAGAAATTTTCCTCTTCTGGGTATAACTATAAAATGAAAATTTGGAATTTGTTAGGAACAAATGGAGTATATAGTTAAGAAATTTGTATATCTGCAACATGATATATTACAGATTATTACTGTTTATTTGTTGTTTTGTCATTTTGGACTAATTCAAAATGTTTCGATGATGATAAATGAAGGGAAAAGCTGTGATTGTAATAAATTTTAATGCGAGAGGATTAAGTTTATTGAGTGGAGAGCTAAGGATCGAAGCCATCTTCAGGATTGCATCCAAATCAGTTGAGATTTCTCTACTTTTTTTTTCAGATGCTCTTTTTTTTTTTTTTTCTTTTTTTTTTTTTTTTAAATTTCCTCTTTATGGTTTTTAATTTGATTTTTTTCAATGTAGAGAGTTGACATTTTCTACAACAATTCTGCAATAACACCAGACCAGGTATGAATTAACAGTGTTTCCTTCATTGCGAAAAGGTAATTCCAATTAGTTTTCTAGGGGCAAAATTAGAAATATCATTCTCCAAATAACTACACAGAGTTTTGGTCAAAAAGCAATTTTTAGCTCGCGGCCGAAATTATTTATATTTCGTAGTAGCAAAAATGCATTAAATTTGTATATATATATATATATATATATATATATATATATATATATATATAACAAAAACTTATATATTTTTCGGTTATTATTTCAAAAGCGGCTATACAGTGTCATTTTTACCGAAGTTTTCTTTTAAAATTGATAGAGCTAGGACGATGAAAAAGTTATATGCACATTATGTTTGTACCAAACAAATGAATGCAAGACATATATGTTACATAGTTAAGTAATAATGTATTTTTCATTTTAATATATGACTTATGATTAATTGCTAGATTTGATGTAAACATTAGGTGCGGATTATCTTCCACTAAAAGCAAGTACAAACTATCAAAATCCAGCAATGTAACAGTGATTTGGCTTCAACTGAGCTATAGATAGCTCGAGCTTCAATGGTAGAAGAGATTAGTTCATACGCTATGAAAATGCAGAGAGAGGACGGAGGAGAAGATAGAGAGAGAGGAATGAACACTCTAGAAAATCATTTCATTCAATTCATACAAGTGAGCAACTGAGCGGAGCTCCTCCCACTATATACACGGATGTAACAAGCAAAACCAACTAACTGACAACTGTCACTAACTAACCACTCTAACCACTAAGCTAAGCTAACTAACTAGCTAATGACCTAGGCTAAGTAATGAAAAATAGATATAATTAATCTTAACAACCCCCCCCCCCCCCTCAAGATGGAGGTGTGGTAAACACAGCCAACTTGCCCAACGTGGCTCTATGTTTGATTCCAGTTAAAGCTTTGTCAGAATGAATGTCGGCTAGTTGACTGTCTGTCCTAATATGATGAAGTGAAACTAGTCCTGCTTGTAATTGATCACGCTCAAAATGACAATCCACTTCTATGTGCTTGGTTCTTTCGTAGAAGACTGGATTCTTGGCAATGTGAAGTGCAGATTGGCTATCACAGAACACTGAAATAGGCATTGGAAAAGGGACAGTCAGCTCCTCAAACAGTCTGCTCAACCATACCAATTCCCCACCTAGTTTCCTTAAAGCCATGTACTCTGCTTCTGCAGAAGACAGTGATATAGTTTCCTATTTCTTGGACTTCCAGCTGATAGGGCTATTGCCCAGAAGTACCAAATAACCTAATGGATCTCCTGGAGTCTGGGCAGGCTGCCCAATCAGAGTCACAGTAGGCTTTGACTGTGATATCTGCATCCTTAGACATGAAGATTCCCAGGGTAGGATCATTTTTCAAGTACCTGAGTAGATGGAATGATGCCTTCAAATGAGGTTCTCTGGGCTCTTGCATGAACTGACTCAAGTGTTGGTTACTATATGCAATATCCAGCCTAGTATTGGTAAAGAAATTTAGTTTCCCCACCAGCTTTCTATAGTAAGTAGGATCTTGTAGATGGTACCTTCTTTGGCCTTTAGTTTTATGGTAGGATCCAAGGGAGAAGAACAAGGCTTGTAATCTAGGCAATTGTACTCCTTCAGCATGTCCAATACAAATTTCCTTTGAGAGATTATGGCACCATCATCTTTGTACATCACCTCTAATCCCAGAAAATAATGTAGTTGGCTTAGGTCTTTGATCCTAAACTGCTCATGCAAGAAGTTCTTCAATTGTATGATCTCTTCCTGATCAGTTCCAGTAAGCAGCACATCATCTACATATACTGCAACATATACTGAGGATTTTCCATCTTTTTTATAGAAAAGTGAGTAGTCATTCATGGAGTGTATATATTCTTTTGAACATAAAGCTTCAGTCAGTTTTTCATACCACTGTCGGCTGGCCTATTTTAGGCCATAGAAAGTTTTGTTTAACTTGCAAACCAGTGTTGGCTTATCCACAACAAGTCCAGGTGGAACTTGCATATACACTTCCTCATTAAGGTCCCCATGGAGGAAGGCATTGTTTACATCTAGCTGAGATATACACCACCCTTTCTTCACTGCTGTAGCAATCAGTGCTCTTATTGTTGTCATTTTCACGTGTGAATGTTTCTGTATAGTCAATTCCTGCTTGCTGAGTATAGCCTTTGACAACCAACCTGGATTTGAATCTTTCTATGCTACCATCAGCTTTATGCTTCACCTTATAAACCCACTTGCACCTTATTGCTTGCTTCCCAGGTGGTAGAGCTAGCAAATCCCAAGTGTGATTAGAGTATAGAGCTTCAAATCATCACACCTTTCCCACAATCGATAGTTTGAAGAGTCTAGTTCTGGTCTTTTGCAATCCCCATTGATGAAGTCCAGCTTGTTCTTCACTAATAGGGCTCTCATCACACCTCTTCTCCATGAACGGTAACCAAAACCATCAAATGGAATAGGAACTAATGATGCTCCCAGATTATCAGAAGGATGCATATAAAAGGGACTACTAGTGTCAATAGTTGACTGATTAGGGGATTCTGCCATGGTCGGTGCAGATTGCTCATCGTCTCCGACGGTAACCATCTCGTATAAGATACAAATTTTAGCTAATCAAACAATAAAGGATCATAACTACAGATCTAGGGCTCTGACATAGAATTCAAAGGCTATGACTCAAATTGATGAGAAGAGATTCTGCATGCGTGCGATCAGAGTTGAAATTGAAGCTAATGAATTTAGATCTAACAATTTTGAAGGAATGAATCAGAACCTGTGGCCTCGCTCTGATACCATATCAAAATCCAGCAATGTAACAGTGATTTGGCTTCAATTGAGTTATAGACAGCTCGAGCTTCAATGGTAGAAGAGATTAGTTCCTACGCCATGAATGCAGAGAGAGGACGGAGGAGAAGATATATTAGAAAAATATTTCATTCAATTCATACAAGTGAGCAACTGAGTGGAGCTCTTCCCACTATATACATGGATGTAACAAGCAAAACCAGCTAACTGACAACTGTCACTAACTAACCACTCTAACCACTAATCTAAGCTAACTAACTAGCTAATGACCTAGGCTAAGTAATGAAAAATAGATATAATTAATCTTAACACAAACATTTGTAAATTGGAATGCTCTGAATTTGTTAATTTTGTGTAAGTTTTTAGTTATAAAATTATTCTCATAAACTCAATTGTCCTGTCTTCTATCATCCTTCAAAAAAAGTTAGTACAATTATCCTTTCAAAAAAAGGGAAAATCATGACATCTTTTTTACGGAGGAATTATACATTAAATTAGTTTACAAATATTTTCTCAGGAAAGAAAGAGGGAAAAAAGCTAATAATAAATTTTTATGCTTGAAATTGGAACAGTTGATGAACGTGTTTCAGAAGAACTACGATCTTCTTCTTGGCATCTTCAACCCAGAAGGCTGGCTTGAGATTACGTATCCTTTATTCACTAATTTTAAGCTCTTATTACAATTTATTTTCTTTTTTATTTTCTATTAGTATGTATTTTACGTTGCTAACTTAAAATGGTACGTAGAGTTGAAAATCTATTATCCTTAATCTGAAAAATGCAGATATGTTGATGAGAATTTGAGGATAGGCAGAGATGACAAGGGCAACATTTTTGTTTTGGAGAGATCACAGGAGGATAAACTTTGAGAATTCTTGATTTACATTAACCTAATTCTCCTGCCCTTTTACCCCTTATTTATAATGTAAATTCCAATACACCCTTCCTATGTATATAGAAGAAATAATCTCAATTATAGATATGTTATTACAGTAAAATGATACTTTCTCTTTCAAAAAGAATGAACTTTTTATTTTAAACAAGATTCTTTTGATCATATTTCTTGCAAATAGTTATTAAATATGTTGAGCTGTTAACTATTATGACTTAATAATACTTTTTAAGTAGTTTATAAATATGTAAAAAAAATTAAAAAAAACTTAAAAAATCTATGTCAAAATTCAAATAGTGATTAGTCAATTTGACCCTAGTAATTTAAGGTTCAAACAAATTGAAACAAAGGGGAGTAAGAGAATCGTGCACAATTTCCTTAGTCCTAATGAGAAACGTTCTTAATCGGCTGAAACTTTCCTAAAAATCAAAGTCAAAGTCTACATTGTGGAAATACAGCTTTCTATTTGCAAGCCATACAACTAAAGTCTTGAACATTATGATAAATTAGTATGTATGGTCATGCGTTGCACGTTAATAATGGCACGTAATGATTTTAATATTTATTTATATGAAGGAACATACAATTTAATTAATGAGAGAAATTTTATGTATAATAATACAACAATCATGTAAATGCCGATAATTATTATTACATTAGCATAATACATGAATTTAATATAAAAGAACATCATCAAAACTTACACAAATCATCAATTTTTTTCATGTTAGTTAGATAATTATAGTTTTGTGTATGTTATAGTTTAAAAGTATTTAATGTGATGGTATCTTAACGAGCACTTCTTTGGGTGGACAATATTTTTTTGTGTATGTTTTCTCCTAATGCTTTGGTTGCTCTGCCTTAACCAGAACTTTTGTTGTCGAACTTGATATCCCTCTTGAAAGTGCAACATACAGTTGTTCATGCAAGGAACCATATTATGGTAAATATAGTCCAATATTTAGGATGTTTGTCCTTGTGCTTTATTTATTATTGCAAAACATAAACATACTAAAAATTATTTTCACACAAATTTAAAAGGAAATTCCTTAGTTTTGGAAAACGTAAGTTGAATTCAGGGATACGAATATACTTAGAAGCACATTGACCAGTATCATAATTTTTTCTTGTATGACGTTATTGTCAAAACTTCTATATACCATATGTGTACTATTATAGAAGTTATTCGGCGTATCTAAGTTTTTAGTAGCATGACGAACATATTTTTCTTCAAAATCAACCTATATACAATGAAAGATCAATTTTAACTTAGTCTATTATGTCACACCTCCTTTTTCACTACTACACCCCCGTGGAGGGTATAATAAAAGGAGTTTCTTAAAGGACAATCGGAACGGGATTTATTATTAAGATTTCAGAGTCGCCACTTGGGAGATTAATGGTGTCCCAAGTCACCGGTTGAATCCCGAACCGAGGAAATTATGACTCTGTTTAACAGTCCGCGATCCAGAAATCCGAGTAAGGAATTCTATTAACCCGGGAGAAGGTGTTAGGCATTCCCAAGTTCCGTGGTTCTAGCACGGTCGCTCAACTGTCATATTTGGCTTATTTATCTGATTTTACAACATGTTTTAGTCTATGTGCTTTTAACCGCTTTTATTATTATTATTATTTTAAAGAGGATTGCAACGTCGTGAAAATATGTCTCGAACCGCGTCACATAAATGCACCCGCGATTTTTGACACATTTTAACTTCGTTGAGATTTGGATTTGGGTCACATAAATGCGTACCCGAGTTTAGGAAGGTAATGTTATTAAAAGACGCGCTTAAAGAGGCTAACGCGTTATTATCTTTGGGGAAAGCCGTGAAATTCACTAAACGGCTCATCCCGAAGTCTAAGTATTGTTGTATAAACATTTATCGAGGGCCCTGCAATTTGTTTGTTTTGTTTAGCGAGGCTCATCTCGTTTTATTATTAAAAGGCAAACCTAAAGTAATCTACAATTTTCTATCATGTATTGTCTCTAAAAACAAAGGAAAGGTCCTAATTAATTAATTAATTATTTTTGTCCGAACCTAACGATTTTAGGACCAAAGGGCTGAAATTCAGCCAATTCCATGACATTGGCCCAATAGGAAGGGCGGCCGACCCAGATTTTACTTGCACTAGAACTGGACTGCCTGGGCCATCTGTTAAAAGTGCTGAAGCCCAAATTGTCCGAAGGTGGACTGTTAAGCTTTGATTGTTAAACTAAACCAAATTTTAACTCAATTTGAGAAAATATGCACCAAGATTGCTTCAAGTTATTCAAAGTGCACTCAACAATTGTAATAAGGAAGAACAACATTCACCTACTCAAACGAATGAAGCATTGATCATTTGGATTCCAGTTCCAACTCGGATTGTCCTATTTATTTACCTATTAGTGAGTTCCTAAATATCACTACAAATGAAAATCAGACTAAAACATGGTTCGACTTTAGCAACAGTAATAACAACTTATTGGCTAACTCAAATTAACACTACTAAACCAGATCTCAACACTCAAGTGATTTCGATATTTTGGACTTGGATTACTGGAATTAGCTACTGAAACTTGCAACCATTTTGAACCTATTTTTTTTACAACTACAAAACTAACTGGAATTAGCTACTGAAACTTACAACCATTTTGAACCTATTTTTACAACTACAAGACTAAATCAGGCATTCAACTCACAATACAAGTCCGAAAGAGTAATAGTTACATAGTCCACTTACTACAAATTGTAAGGTGTTCCATTCATTTAACTCTCCACTACACCTACTGTGTAGATACAATTAAACTATCATAACTACAAACAAATTGATATCACAAGCCAGATTTTATTTCTTCAATTCACGTTGACTGTTTCAGTCCTTCACACATCAATTGGAGCTGAAAAATACCTGGAAATAGAATAGAAATGGAGGAGAAGAGGTCAGCCAAACAGTGATCGAGCAGCAGCAGTAATAAACAATTTCCAGCAATATTGAATAACGAACAGCCCAGGAATGGATTCAGAAATCCAGAAATATTCAACAATCAAGCAGAAACTAACAAATCAACCCAAAGACCACTTGAAATGCACTCAAATAAGCTCGAAATGCACCAGAATACTTCAGCAGATCCAAAACTCATCCAAAACCAGTTTAAACAGACCCAAAATTGCTCAAAATCAGACCAGTGAACACCTGAAGTTTCAGAATCCAAGTATTGAACTAGAAAAATGGAAATCAATAACTAAAAGTCAAAATTAACCTGAATTATCTAATGGAACAGTTTTTTTTTTTGGATTTTTGAAGGTTTCTATTGTTTTTGTTTTTGAATTTTGAATTTTAATTTTTCAGATCTGGAAAGCTGGGAGAATACTTTTTGGGGGGAACTTTTTTAGGCTCCAAAACTTGTTCTCTAAGGCAGAATACATTGCCTTTTATAGGCAAAAGTGGGGCAGCTTTCAGATTTTTAGTTTTCTTTTTAGTCCTTCCTTATTTACTCATTTAACCTCTTGTTTTTTGACTTGTGTCACAAGTTAATACACTACAATTACTGAAATTACACTAAAGTCCTACTTTGGAAGGTTCTAGAAGAGTCTAGTTTCAACTACCATGTGCTATCCGATCCTAAATGTCTAAGCTACCCTTGAATTCAACCCTAAATTACTAACACTAGTTGAACTATCAGCTATAACCAAACTAATCTAAACTAAGCCTAAGGATTATTTGTAAACAAACACGGAACTAAAGAACAACCACTGATTAAATTGAAATGAACTAAACTAAACTAATTAACTAACTAATATAGGATTACTAGTTAAACAAACCAAAACCAAACAGTGCCCAAGCAGGACCAATTAAAGACCATCAAGACTTAAAAAAAGGCACAAAATCAAACTAATATTATAAACTTAAATCATACATGAAGAAAATTTAAGCAAAACTGGAAAATGTAAACTAAATCCTGAACATGATTAACCCTAATTTTAAAGAACTCAAATCACAACTAATATTAGCAAACGACAGACTATTACTATTGATTAACAGAAAAGCAAATAAAAGATCCACATACTGAACACTGGTTCAGGCGAATTGAAACAAAAATGAGAAAAAAAAATAGAAATCAAACCCTAAATTGACTAGTCAGGAAGAAATATCAGTTTAGAGGGAGAAATTACTGAAGAAGTACGAGGAAAAACTCACTTGTGGAGTCTTAGGGTTCTGCCGCCTCTTAGATTCAAAATTTGAACAACTCCGGCAAAATTTGAACATAACTGAAAGTGGATTCATCATGAGGGGAACGAGGAGATCACATGATGTTGATTTGATGTGATTTGGAGGGTTTAAGGTGGCGGCGCCGCCGTGCACGGTGGTGGCGGCGCCTAGGGTTTGGTAGAGTTAGAGACTTTGGTGGGGATTTGAAAGAAGATACAGGTGGATTTGAGATGAGGGGGAAGAGGAGGTTAAGAGGTGTATTTTTGGCGTCGATTGGAGTGGTTTTAGTCGCCGCCGCCGGCGGATTTTGACGGAGTGTATCAGGGCAGCAGAGCTTCTCTAGGGTTTGGGAGGGTATGAGAGACGGGAGACGATAGGGGGGGGGGGTCGTTTAGGACAGTTATATATCAAGAGGTCCCCAGTTATGAGCCGTCCGATTGATCAACCTCGACGGCCAGGATTTGAGACGATTAAACGGCGTCGTTTTGGTTATGTTGGAGACGGACCGGGTGGGAATGTTGGTTGGGCTGGTTCGGGCGTGTTTGTTTTTGTGTTTGGGCTGGGCAAAATTAACTAACATGGCCCAATACCTTCTTTTTAATTGTTTTCTTTTATTTCTTTTTTTTTTGGTTTTCATTTTGTATTTGTATTTTTCTGATCTTATTACAATGCAAAATTAAAATAAAAATCTAATTTATTTCCAAAGTTAAGCTAATTAATTCCTAAAAATTGATTAAGTCCCATTTAAAAGTAAACTCATGACAAATTCAACATTAACAATTAAAAATGCAAAATGAACTATTTTTGTTATTTTCTTTATATTTTGTTTTTAAAAAAAACAACGTAACTACTAATTAATCCTAAAATAATGCAATTAAATCCTAAATGCAAATGTCAAGTGTATTTTTGTTATTAAAATGCAAACAATTAACAAAAAATAACACAAAATTCACAAAATTGTAAAATAATGAAAGAACATCATTTTGTTTGAATATTTGGGAATAATTCACTTAGGGCAAAAATCACGTGCTCACAGCTGCCCCTCTTTGCTCGGGAACATGAAGAGTTTCCGTGCAAAGATAAGTGAGCGGAAACGAGCGATTTTTGCCGGTTTGAATATTCCGTGTGAAGCATTTTTTGAAAAGATTTGACCGCACCCTGCTTCAAAGGTTGCCTACATATCTTTGGCTAAAAAGGAATCAGGTCAGTGTAGTTCGGGAAGGGTTGGTAGCTGGGACTACCAGGAGCTGTGATTTCACTGCTGTTGCTGCTGCTACTGCTCGCCGACCTCCTTATTACACCGTGTCAAAATAAAAAGAAGCTAGCCTAAGCTATGAATTACAAAGAGGTCCTATCTATGTCTTCAAACTTGCTCTTGTGTTGCCTTGAACTTGTATTCTTCCGATGGAATCCTTGTTGTTGCCTTGCATTATGATCGGAGATGTTTTGCCATTCCTCCGAGTGATGCTTGACTGCTGAAATTTGAAATATATGCCTCTATTCTCTAGGCGGGCTCCTGATTGCTGACGCTTGAAAAGTATTCCCTTGTTCTCCAGGTGGGCTCCTGACTGCAACGCTTGGAAAATATTCCCTTGTTCTCCAGGTGGGCTCCTGACTGCAACAAAACAAACAAAGAAAATTTTCTGCCCCAGTTTGGTGGCTGGGCACGGCATGTTATCAAATATTTAAAATTTAAAGCTAAAATTTGAATTGTACTTCCCTTGTTCTCCAGGTGGGCACCTGATTGCTGAAGCTTGGAAAGTATTCCCTTGTTCTCCAGGCGGGCTCCTGATCGCTGAACTTGAAAAGTGTTCCCTTGTTCTCCAGGTGGGCTCCTGATTGCTGAACTTGAAAAGTGTTCCCTTGTTGTCCTGGTGGGCTCCTAATTGCAACAAAATAAACAAACAAAGAAAATTTTCTGCCCCAGTTTGGTGGCTGGGTACAGCATGTTATCAAATATAAAAAATTGAAAGCTAAATTTGAATTGTACTTCCCTCGTTCTCCAGGTGGGCGTCTGATTGCCGAAGCTTGAAAAGTATTCCCTTGATCTCCAGGCGGGCTCCTGATCGCTGAACTTGAAAAGTGTTCCCTTGTTCTCCAGGTGGGCTCCTGATTGCTGAACTTGAAAAGCATTCCCTTGTTCTCCAGGTTGGCCCCTGATTGCAACAAAATAAACAAACAAAGAAAATTTTCTGCCCCAGTTTGGTGGCAGGGTACAGCATGTTATCAAATATAAAAAACTGAAAGCTAAATTTGAATTGTACTTCCCTCGTTCTCCAGGTGGGCGCCTGGCTGCTGAAGCTTGAAAAGTATTCCCTTGTTCTCCAGGTGGGCTCCTGACTGCAACAGAATAAACAAACAAAGAAAATTTTCTGCCCCAGTTTGGTGGCTGGGCACAGATGTGAGTGTTAAATTGAATTATTCTACCAACTATTATAGGAATTTGAAAGCTAAGTCCTATTATCCAGGGAGGTCCTGACAATTACGAACCTAAGTTATATCTGCTAAAGGTGTTACTCCCACTATATCTTGTTATCTAAGCAGATCTTAAACTATGTCCCATTATCCAGGAGGGTCCTGAAAACTTCTAATTGAATCCTATCTTAAGCATGCCAATTTTGAAACCCACTTATGCTACTCATGATTGTTTTGACATTTAAACTAAGTCCCATTTTCCAGGATGGCCCTGAGAGTTTCCAGTCATACCTGTTTGGGTGCTACCTTTCCTTACGGAGGGTTTCTCCGAAACGAACGAAATTTCTGCCCCTGTTTCAATCAAAGAAAAATCTTGTCAATTTTAAAATGGTGGCTAGTTGCTGGCATTCCGGCTAGGTACGTCCCTGCTGCTGGGCTTTACTCCATCCCGCTTTCCTGGACTTGCCTTGAATCCCCTCGACTTCCTGACCGAATTTCAACCCCTTGACTCTGATGACCCAAGTGTTCTATCCCGTATTGCTGTTTTGTGTTTCTGACCCCTCTTTTTGACACTTCGCTTCTTCCCCACAATTATCTGATTAGTCCACCGATGAAACTTCCAGTGGTCCTTTATGACTTACTTTGCCTTTTGACATCTTTGATATATTCTGGCCCTGTTTGTACAACTAGGAAGCTGGTAGTTAGCCTTGACATTCCTTCTTTTTGTTTCGAACAGAACAGACACTGAAATATCTTAAAGATAGACCTCGAAAGAATGAAATGCAACGAGCTCGAGGGCTAAGGATAAAGAGAATCCGAGAACGAATAATTTCTAATGAAGAAAGAAGAGAATAAGACTTATCTAAGTGGAACAGCTGGTACCATTGAGAATGCCATGCATTTTGGATCAACCAGCCCAGTCTATCTAACCAATCAACTTTCGATTGCCACATTTGTTGTTCCGAACTTTCATAACCTGATCTTCACCCAAACCCAAACCTTGCTCGTCCTGCAATGTCTTGAGCAGCTTTTGATCACAGACTTGTCTCATTTGCCTGTCTGAAAAAACTCACCTTCGCCTTACGGTGCCCGTGAGGGTTTTCACCAATAAGACTCTCTCATTTTTGATTTCTCTCAACTCACTTCGCCTTAAGGTGCTCGTGAGGATTTTCACCAATAAGACTCTCTCATTTTTATTTCTCTCAACTCGCTTCGCCTTACGGTGCCCGTGAGGGTTTTCACCAATAAGACTCTCATTTTTATCATTTTTTCTTCCACCGGAGTGTTGCCCCTGACGTGAATCACTTTTACTTGCTCGTATTGGCACTTCCTGAAGATTGATCAGAAGGTCTTTCTTTGGACCGTAATACAGGCTTTTGGATGAGGTTAGAAAGAAGGGTATCAAAGGCTCAAAACAACTTAACATGGGTTCACAGTTACAACTTTCGGAATCAAATCCCTCACAGCGACCGCAACTTCTGCCCCAGTTTTTTTCGTGGGGACTTTTGGGATTTTCTTTTGGTGTGACTGAACCTCAGGGAGAGGCTGCCTACGTACCCTTTTGGGATCAAGTCGAACGTAGTTCAGGTCATAGAAATTACTTTGTTGTTACAATCTTTCCTTTTCTTCTACTTTCTTTTCTTTCTTTTCGTTTCTTTTTCTTTTTTTTCTTTTCTTCATTTTTCTTTTTCTCTCTTTTTTCCTTTTCCTCTTTTCTTTTGCCTTTTTTTTTCCTCTTTTTTCTTTTTTTTTCCTTTACCTCCCCTCTTCTTTTCCTTTTCTTTTCTTTTTGGACTGTGTTTCCTTGTTTCTTCATTGATTTTCCTTGCTCGAGCTTCCGAGTTGTTATTGATTCCGAAAGAGGGGTACGAAAGAAAATAAATGAGGCTCAAAAGGGATAACAAAGGATAAAGTGTTTGGATAGCAGAACAAAATGCCGTCGTCATTTCAATCTCAAAAATATGCCAAATACAATAAGGTACAATTAAACCAAGAAATCATACATAGTATCGCTTGACTGCGTCAGAGTTGATAGCCATTTCTACACATTTTCCTTCCACATCTGTCAAATATAATGCGCCATTGGACAACACTCTGGTTACAACAAATGGCCCCCGCCAGTTCGGGGCGAACTTTCCTTTTGCCTCAACCCAATGAGGTAGGATACGCCTCAACACCAACTGCCCTACTTCAATCTTCCGCAAACGCACTTTCTTGTTATATGCTCTTGCCATTCTCTGTTGGTACAGCTGACCGTGACACACTGCTGCCAATCTCTTCTCATCAATCAAGCTTAGTTGTTCCAAGCGGGCTTTGACCCATTCAACATCATCAATTTCCGCCTTCGGCTAATATGTCCGAAGGACGAGATTTCAACCTCTGCGGGTATTACTGCCTCGGTGCCATACACCAATGAATAAGAAGTCGACCCTACTGAAGTGCGGATAATAGTGCGATAGCCTAAAACGGCGAAAGGTAACTTCTCATGCCATTGCCTGGACCCTTCTACATTTTTCGAAGTATTTTCTTGATGTTCTATAGCTGCTTCGACCGCTCCATTCGCCTTACAGACGATATGGGGTGGAATTGCGGTGCGTGATCTAAAAAAACTGCTGACATGTCTTAGCATTAAATGATACTGTTGAGGTTGGCACCATTGTCTGTGATTATACCTTCGGGATCCCAACCGAACAGATGATATTCAAATGCACAAAATCGACCACTGCCTCTTTTGGTCAGATTTGAAGGTTTTCGCCTCCACCCACTTAGTGAAATAACCAATAGCTACCAGAATGAACCTGTGCCCATTGACGCCATCGCTCGATCGGCCCAATGACATCCATTCCCAAGCAACGAAAAGGCCATGGTGCCGACATTGTATGCAATTCAGATGGTGGAGAATGAATCAAATCTCCATGTACCTGACATCGATGACACTGCGCACGAAAACTGATGCAATCCCGTTCCATGGTAAGCCAATAATAAACCCGCTCGGAGAATCTTCTTTGCCAAACATATCCACTCATATGAGGTCCAAAAACTCCCGCATTGCACCTCGCCATGATAACTGTAGCCTGTTTAGCATCCAATGCATCTATAATAACCAAGATCTGGAGTTCTCTTGTACAAAACACCCCTCCACTGAAGAAAAAGACCGCTTGCCAGGCGTCGAATTGCTCTCTTTTTGATCCCCTAGCCTGTGCTGGATACACTCCCATCCGGAGTATTCTTGATATCATGGAACCACGGGCTCACCATCAAGTTATTCTTCCACCTATTACAATAGGCATGCTGATCTCGGATCCTGAATCTGTAACGGGTCCACATAAGCCTTGTCTGGATGATGCAGCATTGACGCCAAAGTGGCCAAGCATCGACAACCTCATTGTGAATCCTTGGAATATGCCTGAAATCTATTTGATTGAAACCGTGGACAAAGTTCATGCAAACACTGCCGGTTACGGTATGAGCTTCAAATCTCGTGTCTCCCGTATGCCTGTAATCTGGTGCCACAGAAGATCTGAGTCACCATGACCAAGATTTCCTGGACACTCCATGTCTATAGCCAATCTCAAATCCAAGATACACGCCTCGTATTCAGCATTGTTATTGGTGCTAATAGAAACAATTGAGCGTAAACAGGGTAGTGTTGCCTATCTTCGAAATCAGTAACTGCTCTATCCCGACGCCTTGGTCTTGGCAGCCCCATCAAAGAACAGCTCATCCTGGCTCTCCGATTTTTCTAATTCTCAACATGCATTTCTTCCTTCATCGGGGAAGTATGCCTTTAAGAGTTCATATTCATCATTAACTGGATTCCTCGGCGAATGATCAGCTAACGTTGTGCTTTCATTGCAGTCCGGTCACATAGACAATATCAAACTCCGTAATTCAATAATTTGCCACGTTCACCAACCTCCCTGTGGGCCATGGGTTCTGAATAAAATGTTACTCAACGGTCTATACCGAGAGATGAGATAGTGGTATAATGCTGACAAGTAATGTTTTCAACTTCTGCGCCATCCTCAGGGTAGGCACAACACTTCTTCTTCAAGTTGAGTGTACTTCCCTTATATGATGTGAACTTCTTGCTGACGGTTAGTAAATCGCTCTTGCCTTTCCTTCCCGTATGTCATCTGCCCTAGTTACAATCAACCAAAAGAATTATCCAACTAACAGTCAGATAAAGGATCAAGGTGTCTCCCGGTCGCCTGCGGGACCAAAACACGGGTGTACTAGCCTAAATAACTTCCTTAATTCTGGTTCAATAGCCTGCTTGACATTATTCCCCATCTGACCGCATGCATCTTTATTAGCCTCTAAGTTGGGGCTCTGCAAAGTCGTTGTGAGCTGGGCAATGAACCTGCCTGAACATAATTCAAGTCCCGCCATAGCAAACCTCATCAACCTCTTCTTGTTCCTTGGCGGCTGGCAGTCTCCTGAATGGCTTTGATCTTGGAACGGGTCTAAACTCGAAATGCCGCGTCGACTTACCCACTAAAATCCCAAACACTTCTCAGATGGACTCCAGAAACGCACACTTCGCTGGATTAAGTTTTGAGATTTGTACTGCGGAGTCCTCTGGATAGAATTCCTGTAAGTCCTTGACAGGTCACATTGTTTCCTTCAACTTATGATTCACGTCGTCTAACATAGACCTCAATTTCCCGATGTATCATGTCATTGAACATTGGTGGTCATCGCCCTCTAATATTACGTTTGGCCCCTAGCGGTTCTTCAGCCCAAATGCATGAACCCTTTATAACAGTACGTTCCCAAGGAGGAACATGAATGCCGTTTTTCTCGCATCCTCCTCTCCATCATAAATCTGTTCTGGTGATAGCCTCGCATAACAATCTACGAAAGTGAACCCAATCTCTCATGTTTGGCACAATTGTTCAGATCAAATATAATGGATGTTTGGCAATGGAAAGTTGTTACTTTGGACTCGCCTTTGAGATCATGGTATCTACGCACACTCCTGGTCCGCTTTTCCCCTTCTTTTTGGGGGCACAGGCCACAACCATTGGCTAACCAGGTGGTATAGCCGCGTGACCCGGCATGACCTTTGCCTCAAGCCTTTGGTGACCTCTTCCCTTGATTTGTCACAATAATGTCTTTTTATAATTTCCTCAGTTTCTGCTCTGACAGTGAGTGGCATGTCGTGGTCGGTGGGCCTAATTTTGGCACCACCCAAATCTAAAACCAGGCATGTCGTCATATGAACCACGCAAAAACATCTTTGCACATCAAACAATCTTTAATTATTCTCTCTCTGAGCTGAGGTTCCCAAATGACACTTTATTTCGTTCCTCCCGTAATTCCTCTGCTGATCCCTTAAATTTGATTTGCCTCTGTATCATTTCAAGATTAGGTTGGTTTTCTTCAAAATGGGCTTATTCTTTATGATTTCCTCAAAAGCTTCCTCAATCATTTCATATTCTATTTCGTCATTCACACTCAATTTCTTGTATTATTATTTCGGAGTTAAATTGGCATTTTAAGACTGGGCCGAGGAACTCCTCGATGCATGACACATCACTGAAACCAGCTAAAAGGGACTGTACAAGAAAGAAAAGGAAAGACAAATAAAAACTATCAGGAATGAAAAAGGAGAAATTGCATTTATTAATATTTAAGATAACAAGGTTTTAACCATCAAACGGACGGAACATAGCCATCCGGGAATTACAAACTTGGAAATAATCCAGATTAAACTGAAAGGAAATCAAAACTAACTACCAAAGAATCGCCTCCGGGTAGGAAGGGAGTTGCTTCTCAATTGGTTAAGCTTCGCCGTGGGGGCCCCCCACGAACTGAAACATCTGCCCTGCTTGGAACCTTCTCTCGCCTCCAACACATTGTCACTCATCAAAACAGCTATTCAAACCTCCTGTTCGATCAGCTCCTTGTCGGATCAACACAAACCACTGGGCATTGCTTGTTGCTAGTCTCTTTCGAGTATACCAGGCCTGGAACAAAGGAACGGGAAAGCGGGAATAGGTTTTTGGAGGGGTCCATGCTTTCATTTTTCATTCTTCTAGCTCGCCTTATGTCGTCTCTTGCAGCAAGTCGGCTTGAACCTAAACCAAAGATATCCAAGGTTTCGCAGAAGACTATACCAGGCTGTAGATGCCTATGTAAAGAAAGCACCAGCCTTTTCCAGGTACAAATCCGCTTCTTCAAGCATTTTCCGACGCAACATGACGGATGCATTTGAAAAACCCCATGGACCTTTGTCGTCTTCAGTTTCTATGAAAGCGTAATGGCACCACCTCAAAGTACCACGGAACTATTCTTCCCCCTGCACCACAACTCTTGTGCCATGTCTCCACTCGAAGTTAACCATCTGGTGTCAAGGTAGATGCACTGCTTTTTCTGTATAGATCCCTAGGCTCCGTCTTAACAGGAGATTATAAGAGACGGCCACGTCGAGCACCTTGGATACTCATAGTGAAATTTCAACCGGATATCGCATCTGTACAGTTCCAACACTATATCCCCACTGTGTTCCTTTCCTTCCTCCAATCAAATCCCTCGCACGCAATACATTCTTGTGGATTCTTCTCACTGTCCACCTTTTAACTTTTCTAGGTAGAAGAGAGGGCAAGATGTTGTGCACTGGACCCGTTATCACCAACACCCGGGTGACCCACAAAAGTCTCACGATTTCACCGTTGAGGTAGAATGCTCTATTATGCCTCAGTGCCTTCCAAAGGCGCTCATCATCAGAAAATGTAACCGTGTTGACCTCGAAAATCTTGTTTCGTCTATTTTCCTCTAGATGTTTCACAGAAATCTTATAAGGAACATGGCCTCAGTTTCAAAATTTTTCATCAATAGAACCGGTGCTTCATCTGAGTGGTTAGTAATGATTAGCAATGACTGAATTGTCCGGTCATTCTCAATCTGTTCTAACAATGAGAATAATCTTGTGCCTTCATCTTCTTCAAGAATTCTTCTGCCTCTTTCTGCTGTTAGGCTTTCTTTACTGGTACGGATTATCTTTGTGATTTTAGCCTTTCTCAACTCGTCAAGGGAGCAAAGCAACTTCTGAGCGAGTCAACGCCATGGGTTTCAACACCACTCTTCCTTAACTTCCTTCCACCTTAATCATCACTGTCACTCGGCCGTAGTTCCATGGAAGGCCTTTTCACTGATTACTTGGTTAACTACTCACTGGCTTTGATGATACTAGCCGCTTGTGCGAGCCCCTTTTACAATCACAACGGAACTTTGACAGCTGTCCCCCGAACACTACACCTCTAGCTGGTTCTTGTAGTTTACTTAGAGCAACACTTGCAGAGCTATGTTTCCACCGATTACCCACTGGTTGCTAACTATCTCTACTTCTACCTGGTCCATGCCTTCTCCCCCTTGTTAGTTCTTCTCCATTTGGACTATTCCTCACTAGCCCCTCATCATTATTACAGTTGTTGTAAGGCTTCTCTTACGCTCTCCTTTTTTGTACTAGCTCAATCATGGTTCTCGTGACGGTTGGGCAATGATTCTGCCAAGCTGCATGTAAGGCTTTCGGGGGATCTTGCGACTTCATTTCGGGGTGTCTAATGGCCAAGCTCCCTGAGATAGGCCGTTTTCAAATGCCAAGCCTTTTTCGTTTCATGTCCGGAGCACCCGAGCAATACTCGCAACTTACAGAGTGCCAGGATTCTCTTGGGGAGGGTTGTGGCAATTTGGATTCAATCGGACTCTACATGACCAACTTGTCTCAATCTGTGTATATAGCTAGTGTAAGATTCACCCAAGGGAGTGAAAATCTTCTTCTTTTGCACCTATCGTTCTTAAAATGCAGGGTTAGGTCGAAAACGATTCCCGTGGGATTCTTGGTTCTTGGGGTGGGTAGGTGCTTGAGCCTGGGTAAGTATTTGTGGGGGGGTGCGCCATTGCGCAGGGTAGGAGGTTGGGGGTAGTTTGGGCATGGTGGAAGAGAAATTGGGAACAGAGGGTGGCAGTAGTGTTGCGGTGGCCATATAGGGTGTTGTGGGTAGGTTTTGGGGAGGGCTGAGGTTGGCGATAATATGGTGATGGAACCTCTGGACCAAGCTCTGATTCCACTACTGCAACATCTTCTTTTCTTCTTCTTCCCAATACCCCTCCAGTGCGCCTGAATAGCCTGGGTTAGTTGCCTGACGCTGAATAGCTCATAATCTTGTTAGACTTGAGACCCTCCTCCACCATACTTCCCATTTTCACGACCTTGTTGAAAGTTTTTCCCCACTTCTGACACCCAGGTGAACCATAGTAGGGGGCTCCAAAGCCTGTAGGAAAAATCAACCATCTCGCTCTCTTTCATTGGAGGATCGACCCTTGCGCCTGCTCTCTCCATCGGAAACCGTATTCTCTGGCTTTTTCTCAATTTTAGTCAGTGACAGACGGTCCGGTACGATTTTGAGATTGTACTGTAATATACATGCAAATGCTTGGGCCAGATCGTCCCAAGTGTACATCGAGCATGATGTTGGTCGTGTGTTACCACTCCAAGGCTGCTCCACTTAGACTCTGACGTGAAAAGCCATCAATACTCGTCCTTCCTCAGTTCCCTCTATTTGCTGCAGAACCCCTTAAATGGGCCACCGGATCACCAATGTCCATCATATAAGTCAAACTTGGTAACTTAATCCTGCTAGCAAACTGGACACGGCAAACAGGCACAGGTCTTTGTAGCCCACACTCACTTAACCTTCCGGACCCTGCATATTTCTGAATGACTGCTCTAGGCTCTTGACCTTCGTATCATTTCCTCTTGTTCGGGTTTTTTGGAGGCTTTTCTTCTTCAGCTGAGAGATCCAGTCGGGAGTGGTAAGAGCATGGTTCTTGGTGGTTTGAAAGTGGCTTCGGGTGGTAATACTGGTTATCATGGGTTTGGAACAAAGGTTCGCTAGAAGACCTGTGTAATGCGACAGGTGGGGGAGCCCAAACACCAGGAGTAGTTGGTGGCGGAGGGCATGGAATTGTGTTGGGTGGTGGAGGTGGTGGTGTTTGAGAGGTGATTCCGCAATACTGCTGGTAAAGTAGGGAAAGCCGGAGATGAGTTCACTATGGGAGGATCTTGAGGCTGACTAAGTGGTGGGAGGTAGGCGGGGTTAGCAGGATAAGGCTGGTGGTTGAGTGTCCCTTTGACCAGGCCTGGTACATTCCTCTGGCCAATTGTTGCTTCAATTATACATCTCCTCCTTCATTGCATTAACGTCCACTACTTCCTCCTCCTAGACGGGTCGACAATGCTTGCTTCTAATTCCTGGGTTGAACGCATGTTTGACTTATCCTTAGAGCGAGTGATATGTAGGGACTGGAGTTGCCAGAGATGCCAACGTCAACTTAACCACTTTGCCCTGAAACACAATCAACAACAACTTTTTAGCGTTAGAGCATTAACAGAACACATAATGCACTCTAATTCAAGATAGCCTTTGCTGTTATTGCCATGTTGCCACCTTCCATGATTGTTTTTCCATGTTTCTTACCACTCCCTCTTTTGCATTTTCTCTCTTTTCCTTAATTTATTCGGTTACGGTCGAATCACTAGTAGATTGCCTACGTATCATGACCCCGCATGAATCAGACCGAGCCGTATTCGTGAAGAATAAATGTTAAAGTAGAAGCAAAATGTTTTGGGATTCAATTTTGATAGCAAATACGTCTATTACAAAGACTCACAACTGACAAATTAAACAACTAACAAACTCTAATGCAGAAAAGAACACAAGACTCCACCATCCCTATCTCTACTTTTAAACGAATCACGACTTAATCAACTGACCGCTTTAGGAAATACAGACTCCAGTAGAAACGGCAATACAGACTCAAATGACAACTCAGTAGAAAAGGGATACAGACTTCAAAGGCCATGAATACATTAAAAACCTCCTGGTGCCGCGGCCTCGTTCGTCTCCGCCGCGGGCCTTATATGCAAGTTCCCCTTGAAGTCTGTCCAGTCACTCATATCTGCTTCACAAATATCATCACTGATGCAAAGAAGGGTACGAGTCATGTTCTCGCACATTTGGCATTCTAGTAATGGAGTGAGCAACGATTAAGATTCTCTCTCGATTCTTCTGCCTTTTTCTTGAAGCAACCGCCCTATCTGTTGGGCCCTAGCCTCCAAAGTTTGCTCGGCTACCTGGTTTTGTTCCTGGAGTTGTTGCAAGTCCATTTCTAATTGTGCCAATGCCGTGTAGCAGTGCTCTCTTTCAACTTTGAATTCTTTTGCCTGTTTGATCATTCTGTTCTCTGTGGCAATGACCTTTTTCTTTAATCTCGTGACCTCATCATCATATTCTTCTTTCAACTGCTTAACCATGCGAGCCCGTTCTTCCGCATTTTTAGCCAATTGTTTCTGAACCCCGGCTAATTCCCTTTCTGCTTTGTTGAGGTCAAAACTGTAGTCATTCACTTTTTGCCTTAGATTTTCTATAAGCTTTGCATCTTTGGCACTCCTGACGGGATTTTCGGCCGCTAGCTTCATCTTTTGGATTTGGGCCCGTAAGGCTTCATTCTCTTTGGCCAATTTCTTTCTCTCACCCTCAGCAGCCGCGGTTTGCACGCTGTTTTCAAACTGGAGGTCTTGGACCTGTTTTTCCAATGCTCCTACGCGGGCCCTGTATTCATTTTCTTTAGCTAACCAATCCCACTGTTCTTGTGCTGATTCAGCAAAATCCTGGAGGTGAGGTCTTTTAGCCGGCCTCCCAAATGCAACTCCCCTTCTATACCAAGCATGGTACTCAGGTGACACTTCTCCTTTAGATCGATCCCGCACACAGGTATTCGCCGCCAAGTATTGACATTCGCTCCAAACCTGGCGAACCTTTGCTTCAGGAAACTGTCTATCAGGACCAATCTCAATCACTTGGATGCTAAGATCGTTGTCTTTCGGCACTATCTAGAATCTCCCGAGTTGCCTTAAAACCCGATACGGAGCATAAGGCTGAATGCTCTTAAGACCCATCAAAAGGAAGTGCGGCCCCGTTGCTGGCATATATATGATTTCATCAACAGGCAACCATCCAAATGTCCACTCTATTTGACTAGCAGTGAGGGATCGAAAGTATGATGTCCAGCCCGTGAATCCCTCGGGCAAGCTGATCCCCTTAAACCTTGTGTAAAACTCCTCTATACATGTTTTCTTTGTAGACCCATAACGCAGGAACTGAGGACGACGGCACAAGTATTCGGTCATCTACATTTGCAATAATAGATTGCACCCCTCGAAGAAGTCTCCCCCGGCTTTGCCGGCTGTAAGAGCGCGGAAGATTTCGGCTAATATCATGGGCGCAAGAGTGCTTTTGACTTGAGTGAGTAAAGTGCTGACGACCTCGGCTATTTTTATGTCAATGTTCCCATCTTTCCTCGGGAATACCAAAAGCCCCAAAAAGACCACCATAAAAGCAAAACGTCTATGTTCTTCCCATTTTTGGCGGTTTCCCTTGTTGCATATCTTGTTTTCCGGGTTGTTGAAGCCTCCTATGTGGCCATATCTGTGATATATGAAGTGTGGAGTACAAAAGCCGTTCGCCAAATCTGCGTTGTGGACCGTCCTGCTTATCTTCAGTGAGTCTAAGAATCTGTGCACAACTACGGTTCTCGGGGCAACCAAGTACTTATGTCTTAATGGAACCTCCTCACTTCCGATGTAGCCAGCTATTTCTTCTAAGGTCGGGGTAAGTTCAAAGTCCGAAAAATGGAACACGTTGTATGCCGGGTCCCAGCATGTGACCAATGCTCTTATAATGTCTCCCCGAGGCACAATCTCCAACAAACCGGTAAGCCCTTTCAAATATTTTTTGAGTTCATCTTGCCCTTCTCCTCCTAGGTCATTCCACCGCAGACGCAACTCCAAAGGGATTTTATGCATGATTGAAAAAGGTTCATTTTGAATCGTGCTCATCCTGCACATTTATTAAGGTGATTTAATCACTTATTTTGACCTAAAAAGGAAAAATGACACTATTTGTTGTTCAAATTTCCAATTTAAAACAAACGGCCGGTTTTGCAGTTACGGCCTTTCAGCACTTCGGGGAGAAGATTTTAAGGCTGTGCCTGCTAACCATTGAAACTGACTCAGGGTGGCTGTTCTTGCAAAAACAGCCTTCCGGCGCCCTTTTTGGGGACATTCAGCTTATTTTATACAAGAATGGCGGCACCCGACATATTCATGTCGAAATTAAAAATTTTGGCATTTTTGGCTATTTTTGAAAAAGGGGAGGTTGGACCCGATGAGGTTTGCCTACGTATCTCACATCTGGTGAGAATCAAACCTGCGTAGTTCGGGCAAATAAAACTAACTATTTTCGAAAACAAGACTCTTCTCCATTGACAAATATACTATTTCGGAAAAACAATACTCTTTTTGTATTTTCTTTTTCAATAGAACAAACCATTTTTGAAAACAAAAATTTCCTTTTCTTTCATTTTTCCCAGAAATTCGGCAGAGTTTCGACACTATTCTGACACTGGTTATTTATTAACTCTCTATACTGCTATTTCTTTTTCTCTTTTTGTTTTTTCAATTTTTCCCAGACATTCAAAGCCGGTCAGCATGCGAGTCCAAAACAGATAAATGCACAAGTAGGATGCATCAGGATGGTCCATTATTCCGGGTACACCTGTCCTAGACGGACCCAACCCCTGTGTTGAGTCCCCTAAGTCAAAATGCACGTGATGCAAATAAGCGTTCCTACTAGGGATCCGGCATGAGGTCAAGTTATTCTAGGTTCAAAACCTGAGTATATGTTCTAGACTGTGTACCCGAGCGGATAACTCGAGTCGAGGAGGGGGCTACGTACCGGGAACCAAAAGGCCATCCGGCTTAGTAACTTGTCCGGCCTCTTTCTTATTGTAAGGTATGAAACTAACAGAATAGGGAGTCTCCACCAGTGAGCACATCCCCGGAGGTGAGAAGAGAAGGGTTTCGGCACAGTTTATATACAATTCAGATAATATCAAAGCGGTAAAGCATTTAGCACATTTAGCAGGAAACATGTAGGAAAATTAGATAAAGCCAAATACAACAATATATCTAAGCTCGAATTCTGAACCCTGAACCAAAGTTCTGGGTTTGTTTCCCCAGCAGAGTCGCCATAGCTGTCACACCTCCTTTTTCACTACTACACCCCGTGGAGGGTATAATAAAATGAGTTTTTCCACTTAAAGGACAATCGGAACGGGATTTATTATTAAGATTTCAGAGTCGCCACTTAGGAGATTAATGGTGTCCCAAGTCACTGGTTGAATCCCGAACCGAGGAAATTATGACTCTGTTTAACAGTCCGCGATCCAGAAATCCGAGTAAGGAATTCGCTTAACCCGGGAGAAGGTGTTAGGCATTCCCGAGTTCCATGGTTCTAGCACGGTCGCTCAACTGTCATATTTTGCTTATTTATCTGATTTTACAACATGTTTTAGTCTATGTGCTTTTAACCGCTTTTATTATTATTATTTTAAAGAGGATTGCAACGTCGTGAAAATATATCTCGAACCGTGTCACATAAATGCACCCGCGATTTTTGACACATTTTAACTTCGTTGAGATTTGGATTTGGGTCACATAAATGTGCACCCGAGTTTAGGAAGGTAATGTTATTAAAAGACGCGCTTAAAGAGGCTAACGCGTTATTATCTTTGGGGAAAGCCGTGAAATTCGCTAAACGGCTCATCCCGAAGTCTAAGTATTGTTGTATAAATATTTATCAAGGGCCCTGCAATTTGTTTGTTTTGTTTAGCGAGGCTCATCTCGTTTTATTATTAAAAGGCAAACCTAAAGTAATCTACAATTTTCTATCATGTATTGTCTCTAAAAACAAAGGAAAGGTCCTAATTAATTAATTATTTTTGTCCGAACCTAACGATTTTAGGACCAAAGGGCTGAAATTCAGCCAATTCCATGACATTGGCCCAATAGGAAGGGCGGCCGACCGAGATTTTACTTGCACTAGAACTGGACTGCCTGGGCCATCTGTTAAAAGTGCTGAAGCCCAAACTGTCCGAAGGTGGACTGTTAAGCTTTGATTGTTAAACTAAACCAAATTTCAACTCAATTTGAGAAAATATGCACCAAGATTGCTTCAAGTTATTCAAAGTGCACTCAACAATTGTAATAAGGAAGAACAACATTCACCTACTCAAACGAATGAAGCATTGATCATTTGAATTCCAGTTCCAACTCGGATTGTCCTATTTATTTACCTATTAGTGAGTTCCAAAATATCACTACAAATGAAAATCAGACTAAAACATGGTTCGACTTTAGCAACAGTAATAACAACTCATTGGCTAACTCAAATTAACACTACTAAACCAGATCTCAACACTCAAGTGATTTCGATATTTTGGACTTGGATTACTGGAATTAGCTACTGAAACTTGCAACCATTTTGAACCTATTTTTTACAACTACAAAACTAACTGGAATTAGCTACTGAAACTTATAACCATTTTGAACCTATTTTTACAACTACAAGACTAAATCAGGCATTCAACTCACAATACAAGTCCGAAAGAGTAATAGTTACACAGTCCACTTACTACAAATTGTAAGGTGTTCCATTCATTTAACTCTCCACTACACCTACTGTGTAGATACAATTAAACTATCATAACTACAAACAAATTGATATCACAAGCCAGATTTTATTTCTTCAATTCACGTTGACTGTTTCAGTCCTTCACACATCAATTGGAGCTGAAAAATACCTGGAAATAGAATAGAAATGGAGGAGAAGAGGTCAGCCAAACAGTGATCGAGCAGCATCAGTAATAAACAATTTCCAGCAATATTGAATAACGAACAACCCAGGAATGGATTCAGAAATCCAGAAATATTCAACAATCAAGCAGAAACTAACAAATCAACCCAAAGACCACTTGAAATGCACTCAAATAAGCTCGAAATGCACCAGAATACTTCAGCAGATCCAAAACTCATCCAAAACCAGTTTAAACAGACTCAAAATTGCTCAAAATCAGACCAGTGAACACCTGAAGTTTCAGAATCCAAGTATTGAACTAGAAAAATGGAAATCAATAACTAAAAGTCAAAATTAACCTGAATTATCTAATGGAACAGTATTTTTTTTTGGATTTTTGAAGGTTTCTATTGTTTTTGTTTTTGAATTTTGAATATTAATTTTTCAGATCTGGAAAGCTGGGAGAATACTTTTTGGGGGGAACTTTTTTAGGCTCCAAAACTTGTTCTCTAAGGCAGAATACATTGCCTTTTATAGGCAAAAGTGGGGCAGCTTTCAGATTTTTAGTTTTCTTTTTAGTCCTTCCTTATTTACTCATTTAACCTCTTGTTTTTTGACTTGTGTCACAAGTTAATACACTACAATTACTGAAATTACACTAAAGTCCTACTTTGGAAGGTTCTAGAAGAGTCTAGTTTCAACTACCATGTGCTATCCGATCCTAAATGTCTAAGCTACCCTTGAATTCAACCCTAAATTACTAACACTAGTTGAACTATCAGCTATAACCAAACTAATCTAAACTAAGCCTAAGGATTATTTGTAAACAAACACGGAATTAAAGAACAACCACTGATTAAATTGAAATGAACTAAACTAAACTAATTAACTAACTAATATAGGATTACTAGTTAAACAAACCAAAACCAAACAGTGCCCAAGCAGGACCAATTAAAGACCATCAAGACTAAAAAAAGGCACAAAATCAAACTAATAGAATAAGCTTAAATCATACATGAAGAAAATTTAAGCAAAACTGGAAAATGTAAACTAAATCCTGAACATGATTAACCCTAATTTTAAAGAACTCAAATCACAACTAATATTAGCAAACGACAGATTATTACTATTGATTAACAGAAAAGCAAATAAAAGATCCACATACTGAACACTGGTTCAGGCAAATTGAAACAAAAATGAGAAAAAAAATAGAAATCAAACCCTAAATTGACTAGTCAGGAAGAAATATCAGTTTAGAGGGAGAAGTTACTGAAGAAGTACGAGGAAAAACTCACGTGGAGTCTTAGGGTTCTGCCGCCTCTTAGATTCAAAATTTGAACAACTCCGGCAAAATTTGAACATAACTGAAAGTGGATTCATCATGAGGGGAACGAGGAGATCACATGATGTTGATTTGATGTGATTTGGAGGGTTTAAGGTGGCGGCGGCGCCGTGCACGGTGGTGGCGGCGCCTAGGGTTTGGTAGAGTTAGAGACTTTTGTGGGGATTTGAAAGAAGATACAGGTGGATTTGAGATGAGGGGGAAGAGGAGGTTAAGAGGTGTATTTTTGGCGTCGATTGGAGTGGTTTTAGTCGTCGCCGCCGGCGGATTTTGACGGAGTGTATCAGGGCGGTAGAGCTTCTCTAGGGTTTGGGAGGGTATGAGAGACGGGAACAGTTATATATCAAGAGGTCCCCAGTTATGAGCCGTCCGATTGATCAACCTCGACGGCCAGGATTTGAGACGATTAAACGGCGTCGTTTTGGTTATGTTGGAGACGGACCGGGTGGGAATGTTGGTTGGGCTGGTTCGGGCGTGTTTGTTTTTGTGTTTGGGCTGGGCAAAATTAACTAACATGGCCCAATACCTTCTTTTTAATTATTTTCTTTTATTTCTTTTTTTTTTTGGTTTTCATTTTGTATTTGTATTTTTCTGATCTTATTACAATGCAAAATTAAAATAAAGATCTAATTTATTTCCCAAGTTAAGCTAATTAATTCCTAAAATTGATTAAGTCTCATTTAAAAGTAAACTCATGACAAATTCAACAATTAACAATTAAAAATACAAAATGAACTACTTTTGTTATTTTCTTTATATTTTGTTTTTAAAAAAACAACGTAACTACTAATTAATCCTAAAATAATGCAATTAAATCCTAAATGCAAATGTCAAGTGTATTTTTGTTATTAAAATGCAAACAATTAACAAAAAATAACACAAAATTCACAAAATTGTAAAATAATGAAAGAACATCATTTTGTTTGAATTTTTGGGAATAATTCACTTAGGGCAAAAATCACGTGCTCACATATTATATATACAGTAACTTAATATACGTAAGAAATAATAAACTTGACAACAAACATGTATGGTAGAAGGCCATTTGGTATTAAAGTATTTAAGTATTATTCTTGGTAGTAATTATTGGTATCATTTTCTTCTGAGTCGAAAATAGAAATACATTTTGTTTTTACTATAAAAATTTTGCAATCAACCTTTTATTTAGTTGATCAACGTATTCATTTCTACTAGTTAAGATATCTTTTAATTCTATCACGCGATTTGTACAAATTACGTTTTAATCTAATGATAAAAATATTTTTCTTATTAAATGCATTATTCTTACTATTGGGATTGATAACCAAGTGTTCAGGAAAAACCAAATCATCTTTTATTGGATGCTCTCTTCGTTTTCGACACGAAGCAAGAAGACACTGAATATTGGATATGTTCTTACTTTATATTTCTTGTCAGTTGAATCTTTTTCCTTTGAGGCCAGAAGTATAACTTTGGCAAGCTAGCTTTTACAATCTCTGTTTTTGTCGATTTTGGATAGTACTTGACATAAATCACCTCCCAAACCATTAATTTCCCACCAAATGGTTCATTAATATCCAATATATCTCTAGAACTCTGGGCAATTATTTTGATCGTTTGATTACTTAACCATAAGTGCTTCATCCCATACTATCAATTTTGANTTGCGGATGATATAACTAGTAAATACGTTCCTCCCCACGTCAATATATTTTATTGTTTAGGGGGAATTACGCTTACTTGTTTTTTAGTACAAGTAGCTACTGGGTTTGCTATGACTTTTTATTATCGTCCGACCGTTACTGAGGCTTTTGCTTCTGTTCAATACATAATGACTGAAGCCAACTTTGGTTGGTTAATCCGATCAGTTCATCGATGGTCGGCAAGTATGATGGTCCTAATGATGATCCTGCATGTATTTCGTGTGTATCTCACCGGCGGATTTAAAAAACCTCGCGAATTGACTTGGGTTACAGGTGTGGTTCTGGCTGTATTAACCGCATCTTTTGGCGTAACTGGTTATTCCTTACCTTGGGACCAAGTTGGTTATTGGGCAGTGAAAATAGTAACAGGTGTCCCTGACGCTATTCCTGTAATAGGATCACCCTTGGTCGAATTATTGCGCGGAAGCGCTAGTTGATGAATTTATAAAAATTGAATTAGATTATCTTGCTAAATAATTAATTAAATTATTTGGTTTTAACATAAAATATAATTTATTCTATGTTGATTCAGATCTTAATATTAGTTCATCTCTTGTTTTTAATATTTAATCTTAATTATAATTTTATCCACCGTAAATTTTATTTTCAAAGAGTAAAAGATTGATATGACATTTCACTTTTAGATCTTTATACTTGTAGAATCATTAGTAGTGACTCTTACCAACCATTTTTTTTTCTCTTTCTCATACATTTATATTCTTAAATATTTTTTTAGTTGTTATTTAATAATTGGGTATTTTGTAATATTACACGAAAAATTGATTAAGAAATATTATTTGAGTAGGAAAATAGTTCAAATATAATATAAAAATATATTATCATGGGGGTATTCTTTCTCAATTTCAACTCTTTATGCAGTCCATTTAATATTTGTCACGACCCAAGTTCTCCCTCCGTGAACTGTCGTGACGGTTCCTAGTCTCTACGACTAGGTAAGCCTAACAATTTGCGAAAAAAGGAAATAAAGATACGAAACTGTAACGACCCGACCGGTCGTTTCATGTGTTACCGCTCCGTTTCCCCCCATTCCTGCTTCTTGTTGTCTTGTTTAGCTGTATTATGTGCTATCGAGTTGGTTGTCTCGGGTTCGGAGAGGTTTTGGTAAGGTTTGAGACACTTAGTCTCTTTTGAGTAAGCTTAAGTTGGAAAAGTCAACCGGATGTTGACTTATGTGAAAAAGGGCTCGGATGTGAATTCCGATGATTCGGTTAGCTTCGGGAGGTGATTTTGGACTAGGGAGGGTGATCAAAATGTGTTTTGGAGGTCCGGAGTAGCTTTAGGCTTGAATTGGCAAAAATGAATTTTTGGCGTTTTGTCGGTTGATAGGTGAGATTTTGATATAGGGGTCGAAATGGAATCGGGAGTTGCAATAGGTCCGTTGTGTCATCTGGGATGTGTGTGCAAAATTTCAGGTCATTCGGACGTGGTTTGATAGACTTTTTGATCAAAAGCATAATTCGGAAGATTTTTGGAACTTTAGGCTTGAATCCGATGTGATTTGGTTGATTCGATGTTGTTTGAGGTGTTTTGAAGATTGGTATAAGTTTGGATAGTGGTATATGACTTGTTCGTGCTTTTGGTTGAGGTCCCAGGGGCCTCGGGGTGATTTTGGATGGTTGACGGGGGATTTTGGAGTTGAGTTTGGCAGCTGAAGTTATTGTTGCTGTCATAACCGCACCTGCGGTTGGGAGGCCGCAGGTGCGATGCCCGCAGAAGAGGAAGGCAAGCCGCAGATGCGGCCAAGAGGGAAGTCAGCTAAAACCGCAGAGCGGCTACTGGAGCTCACCTGCGATAGCGTAGGTGTGAGCGTTTTGTCGCAGATGCGGAATTGAGCCTTTAAGTGAAAACCGCAAGTGCGGTGGGTCAAATCGCATAAGCGGGACCGCAAAAGTGGAAAAAGGACCGCAAGTGCGGAATCCCTGGGTCAGAAAGTATATTTTTTATCTTTCGCGATTTTCAGCCTTTCTTCACCATTTTGAAATCGATTTTGGAGCTTTTTGGGCGATTTGAAGAGGGAATTCAAGGGAGCTTCGTTGGGGTAAGATTTTTTATCATAAAACTCGTTCCTATGGTGTTATGTCATTGATTAGGCTTGAAATTTATGGAATCGTGGGTAAATATTGAAGAAACTAGGGCTTGAAATTGGAGACCTAGAATTTGGGATTTGAGGGGTCATTTGTGGTTGGATTTTGGTAAATTTGATATGCATGAACTCGTGGGAAGATAAGGATTTCATTAATGTTAATTTTGTTGGATTTCGAGGCATGGGCCCGGGGGTCGGGTTTGGTTAATTTCGGGATTTGTGTTGTAATTTGATTAAATTCGTATGGGTTTCACCCCTTTAACATATATTGATGATTATGAACTGATTTTGGATAGATTCGACGTGTGTTGAGGCCGATTTGAGACAAAGGCATTACGGGCTAGAGTTTGGACCGGATAGAGGTAAGTAATGATTGTAAATGCTGTCCTGAGGGTACGAAGCCCCGGATATCACATCGCTGTGCTACTTTGAGGTGACACACACGCTAGATGACGAGCGTGGGGTCGTGCACCGTTGGGGATTGTGACTTAGTCCGTCCAGTATGACTGTTTAACTGCGTATTTGATTGAAAATTGTTTGCTATCATCATGTTTTGGGCTGAATGCCGTATTTGGGCCTCGTACCAACTGTTTGGACCCTTAGGGGATTTTACTACTATTCCTCACTGTTTTGACTTCGTATTTATACTCAGTCATGCTATATTCTACTGTTTTCACAACTCAGCCATCATTACTCGTTTTTTATATTATAAATGATATTTTGGGCAGAGCATCATGTTTTACTGTTGCCCGTGTGGCTTGTGAGATTCGGACTGAGTAAGGCCGAGGGCCTGTTTGTGAGGATACTATGGGATCGGGCTGCGCGCCGCAGCAGTATTATACTGATTCATGATTATGAGGCCGAGGGCCTGAGTTGTTACGCCACAAGGTGGCTTGATATGAGGCCGAGGGCGTGTTTAATTATGCCACAAGATGACTTGTTATTGCGCTTGGGCCGTAAGGGGCCCCTCCCGGAGTCTGTACACCCTCAGTGAGCGCGGGTACCCAGTTTGTGATGTGATATAGCCCGAGGGGCTGATATTGTTCCATGTTATTGCCCGAGGGGCTGATACGATTGATTGTGAGATAGCCCGAGGGGCCAGTTCTGTTGGTATTTTGCCCGAGGGGATGATTTGTGTTTCTATCTTTTATCCCTGTTTTCATTCACTCATTTGAACTGCTAAAAGATGTTTTAAAGAGGTTTTACTGAACTAAGAAGTTTTTACGAGCTTTTACTGTTTTATTGTATTGTCCTGGTTTTACACTGCCTTTGCTGTGTATTTACGTGTTTTCTTATCGCCCAGCTGCTTTACTTTTATTACTTACTGAGTTGGCCTACTCACATTACTCCCTGCACCCTGTGTGCAGATTCAGGAGTCTCGGGTCATGCTAGCGAGGGCTGATTTGCTTTCCAGCAGGCTTGTTCGGAGTTGACTAGGTAGCTGCTCGGCGTTCGCAGCCCAGTGCTTCTCCTTCCTACCTTTATTTCGCTTGTTCTAGCTTTGTATTAGACTATGTTGTCTTTTCATACTCTTAGACGGATTTTAGATGCTCATGACTCGTGACACCCCAATGTCGGGCAGTGTGTGTTTTTCGCATTTGTTCTATTTCACTCTATTTTGGGATTTATCACTTATTAATGACTTAATTATGAATTATTATAACTGTTAATTGGTTTGGGGGTTTGTGTCGGTTGGCCTTGTTTCACGAGAGGCGCCATCACGACCGGGTCCGGTTTGGGGTCGTGACAGAAACTAGCAAATTGCGGGTAACATAATAAAGAAGTTTGAAATGCCGCTCGGCATATACAATATCACTCTCTCAAACTGAACACCAAAATACTCCCAAAACCCGGAATCTCATGAACCATAAGCTAAAGAAAATACATAAGGTTTCTAACTTGAGAAATCTAATAACAAGGGAAAATACAAGGAAAAGCCTATAACAGTAGGGAGAGTAGAGAGGGACTTCTAGGTCTGCGGACGCGGCAGATATACCTTGAAGTCTCTGAGTCGCCTCGCCTCACAAATAGTATGGCTGAGCAGAGGAACCTGGATCTGCACACGAAAACATGTGCAGGAAAGGGCATGAGTACACCACGGCGGTACCTAGTAAGTGCCAAGCCTAACCTCGCTCGAGTAGTGACGAGGAAGGTCAGGGACCTACTGGTTATACATATAACAAGGTAAAACAGTATAAAATGTACTGTATAATTAAAGATGCTAACAGTCAAATAAAGATAAAATCTCAGAATGGAAATAACTCAGTAAGCAGAGATAGCAGCAGGGGATCTCCCAGGATAACGTCTCGTAGTCCCAAACGTAAATGTGCAGAGGATCTCCCGGGATACCGTCCCATAGTCCAAAAGTAAATAGCCAGTACAGGGAGATCTCCCAGGATATCGTCCCGTAGTCCCAAATATAAATGTGCAGTAGGATCTCCCGGAATGCCGATCCGTAGTCCCAAAGTAAACATGTGGAGTTCCCCCACATAAGGTTAGGCAAGCCACTTACCTCGAACCAAGCTCAATCAATCCAAAATCATGCTCTTGCCGCGAGTATCCAACTCCGAGTGGTCCAAATCTAATCAAATCAATTTTATAATGTAAACATAACTACAAACAACGAGTTTAGCTAAAGGAATCGAAGCTAAGTCAAGAAAATAGAAAAACGCCCGAAATCCTCCCCGGGCCTACGTCTCGGAATCGGGTAAAAATTACGGATTATGAACACCCATTCACTCACGAGTTCACTCGTACAAAAATCATCCCAATACGACGTCAAATTCTCACTAAAAAAATTAGATTTTCCACTGGGGGACTTTTTCCCCCATTTCTAAACTTTTACCCTCAAATTCCTTCATTAGATGATAAAACTAACAATAGATTAATGTATTAGAACCAAATTAGAGTTAGAATTCATTACCCAATAGTTCTCCTTCAAAACTCTCAAGAAATCGCCTTCCACCAAGCTTCAATTTGATTTTAGAAGTTATGAACTCAAACCCTCGATTTCATTCTTTTCTGCCCAGCGATTGTCGCTTCTGCGAGGGGTCCACTGCACCAGCGGTCCCGCTCCTGCGGCTCATCCGCACCTGTGGAATTTCATTAAATGGCCAGATTCCGCACCTACGCTCCTTACCTCGCAGATGCGGTTCTGCTTCTGCGGTCCTTGAGCCGCATCTGCGACCAACTGCCCTTATGCCTTAGACCGCATCTGCGGTTGCCAAACCGCTTCTGCGGCGCCTCACCTGCGGTCCAAGCTCCGCAGGTGCGAAACCAACAGGTTTAGCAAGTTCAGAAAATTGCCTAAGTCCAATTCAACTTCCGTTAAGCATCCGAAACTCACCCGAGGCCCCCGGGACCTCAACCAAACATACCAGCCAATCCTAAAACATCGTACGAACTTAGTCTAACCTTCAAATCACATCAGACAATGCTAAAACCACGAATCACCCTCCAATCCAAGCCTAATGAATTTGAAATCTCAAGAATTCTACAACTGATGCCGAAACCAACCAAACCAGGTCCGATTGACCCCAAATTTTGCACACGAGTCACATTCAACACTACGGAACTATCCCAACTTCCGAAATCAGATTTCGACCCCAATATTAAAATTTCACTATCGATCCGGAAACTTCAAAAATTCAACTTTCGGCATTTCAAGCCTAAATAAGCTACGGACCGCCAAAATACAATCCGGACACGCTCCTAAGCCCGAAATCACCCAACGGAGCTAACGGAATCGAGAAATTCTATTCCAAGGCCGTCTTCACACCGTACCGATACGGTCCAAATTCTAAAGCTTAAGTTCTCATTTAGGGACTAAGTGTCCCAAAATACTCCAAAACTCAAAACGAATCTTTCCGGCAAATCACAATAGCAGAAATAAACACGGGAAAAGCAGTTAATAGGGGATCGGGGCGTTAATTCTCAAACGATCGGCCGGGTCGTTACAATATTACTTTTATTTTTTTTTGGTATTGGACATTATGGAGTGGTAATGTATTGCCAATACGGAGAATTCTTATGAAATTACTTTTATTAGACCTTCCTACATATTTTTAGTAAGAATTTAATAGACAAATTTATTAATTTTAAAATCTTAAATATTAAAAATTAGCATAGAAGGTATTGTAGTCCAAAAAAATAGGTTATTGCATGTCACGACCCTTAAACCGACTCGGTCGTGATGGCGCCTATCGTGAAACTAGGCCAGCCGGCACAAACCCAAAACCAACCAGAAAATCATATTAAGTCCACTTAAGTCATTAATTAACTGATATCCCATAGTATAAGTTTAAATAACCAGTGCGGAAGAAAAATAACACAAGCCCAACATCGGGGTGTCACCAGCCATGAGCAACTACAAAATCCGTCTAAGTACAAGGAAGGATAACATAGTCCGAAGATAGAAAATACTAAGACAATCTGAATAAGGTAAGAAGGAGAGTGCAGGGCTGCGAATGCCAAACAGCTACCTTGCCAACGCCGAAGACCTGCTGGAAGATTGATCAGCACTCACTATCGCGTCCCGAGACTCCTGGATCTGCACACAAGGTGCAGGGAATAATGTGAGTACGCCAACTCAGTAAGTAATAAAAGTAAAAGCAGCTGAGCAGTAGGAGAATAGGTAATCTCACGTCATAGCACTACAGCAAATACAATACATTTCCAAAACAGTCCAGAAATCAAATATATCGTAAAAACAACTCAGTTTCAGTAAAACCCTTTTCTCTTAAAATATCTTTCAATAGTTTCAACAAGTGAATAAAATAATGAGAAAAATGATAGAAACTTAAACAGCCCCTCGGGCAAAACATGTACCATAAAACCGCCCCTCGGGCATAATATCAACAGAACCAGCCCCTCGGGCTACCTCTCATGTCATGACCCAAAATCCATTAAGGGTCGTGATGGTGCCGGACACCACTTGTCAGGCAAGCCAACACCAAGAAGTTAAATAAATTCCTCATTTTAGTATTTTTGAAATCATTTCTTTTCCTTACATTAAACAACAAAATAATGAACTTAACCGAGAAAATAATGGTTTATTTAACAAATTTAAATACTAAATAATTCCATAGTCATCCCAGAACCCGGTGTCACAAGTGCATGAACAATTTCTAGGAAATAAAATGTAATACAATAACTATCCGGAATAAAAATTGGACAGAAAAGAAAGTACAATACTCTGAAGGAGACTCTGCTGGCTGCGGATCGTCTCGAGAGATGCAACTCACCTAAGTCTCCGTATCAACCATGCCACTGCGCCCAACAAGGCCACTAGACATACATGTGCCTGTGCAACAAAAATGCACAGCAAGTGTAGTATGAGTACGAAAATAACGCGTACCCAGTAAGTATCCAGTCTAACCTCGAAGAAGTAGTAACGAGAGGTCGACATCGACACTTACTAGTGGTCCAATAATATAATCAGTCGTAAATTTATTAAAAACAGCAGTAAACTCAAGGGAATCATGTAGCAAGTAAACAGTCCTTTTGATAGTACGAGATTTCCAAGTTCATATTTCCTCAATTATCAATTTATCTCAGGTCAGGGAGGCAATATCATCATTTATAATTTCAAGGCAAGCAATACAAGCATGCGCAAATCATGCCGAGGTCGTACGGCCCGATCCAACATAATATTTAAATTGTGCACTGCCAGAGGGTCGAATGGCGTGAACCATAGATGCATCTACTGCCCCGCTCGCGAATCATACATGCGACGCGGTCAAATATAAATAAACACACCAAACAGTCAATCAAGAATTCATCAAGGAAACAATTACCCAAAAAATGGCAACTTTTCTTTAACGGTCAAGAAAATGATGTTTAATTTCTTTAGAAATTCAATTACCAATTCAATATGATTTAAGCAATTTAAATTGTCAATAAGGTTACAAATATTTCAAGTATAGCTTACTTTCGGGTCCTAGACTACCCGGACTTAAGCATAATAGTAGCTACGCACGGACCCTCGTCACCTCGTGCTACGTAGCCCCCCACAAATAGAAGCACATATTAATTACTTCACCTATGGGGATAATTCCCTCTTACAAGGTTAGAAAGGAGACTTACCTCTCTCCAAAGTTCCATAATCGACTCCCAAGCCCTTCTGACGACTCAAACTGATGCCCAACGCTCCAAAACTAGTCAATAATTTTGCAAACCCATTAATATATACTCAAATACCCATTAAAATCCTATTTACAATAATTTCCAACTCCTCTTGAAAAGTCGACAAAATCATCCTCGAGCCCACGTGCCCGGATTTCGAAAATTTTCGAAGATAAACTTTATCCATAACACCACAAACTAAAATATATAATTTATTCCAAGTTCCATGTCCAATTTCGTGGTCAAAATCCAAAAATATAAATTTCTAGGTTTTTCTTCAAAACCCCAAATTTCCACTAATTTTCCATGATTTTCCATGTTAAAAGCTAGATATAATCCAAGTAATTAACTTACAATAGGTGGATCACTTACATTGACAAAGATGATGAAGATGGAGTTCCAAAATTGCTCCTAGGTCGTCTCCCATGGAGGAAATGAGATGAAATGAGCCATACCCATTTTTGCAAACTTCTACACTGCCAGGCGACCCTTCTTCACGTTCGCGTGCCTCCCATCGCGTTCGCGATGAACAAAATTCTCGAAATCCATTCACAAACTCTTCTCAAATAGCCTCTAGTATAATGGTCATAACTTTTTGTACAAAACTTCAAATGACAAATGGTTTGACTTTTCGGAAACTAGACCAAGATCTACAACTTTCATGTTTTGGTCATCTCCCAATTCCTTATAGAATTCGAGATATAATCCTCCAAAGTCAGCCATGTGCAACACAAATTTCTTCTTCATCTTCCCGAACATCCTGTAGTGTACCAGCCATAACGTTTTGTACACAAATCCAAATGCTAAATGGTTTACCTTTCTGAAAACTAGACACAAAGGCTACAACTTTCATTTTTGGATCATCTCCAAATTCCTTATAGATTGCGAGATATGAGCCTCCGAAGTCAGACCTGTGCAACAGAGATTTCTTTCTTTGCGAACGCGAGCATCTATTCGCGAATACGAAGAACAAAGTCCCTGAAGCCAAATCCTTCTTCGCGAACGCGAGAGGATCCTCGTGAACACGAAGAACAACACCAGACACCAGCATCAGCTATTGCAAAATAGACCCCGAAACACACCCGAGACCCCCGGGGCCCCGTCCAAATCACACAAACCAGTCCCATAACATAACACGGACCTGCTTGAGGCCTCAAATCACATCAAACAACATCAAAATCATGAATCTCACCCCAATTCAAGCTTAATGAACTTTAGAACTTCAAACTTCTACATTCGATGTCGAAACCTATCAAATCACGTCCGATTGACCTCAAATTTTGCACACAAGTCACATTCGACATTACAGACCTACTCCAACTTCCGGAATTGGAATCCGGCCCCAATATCAAAAAGTCCACTTCCAGTCAAACTTCTCAAAAACCTTCAAATTTCTAACTTTCGCCAAATGACCCCAAAATGACCTACGGACCTCCGAATCCACTTCCGTACGCGCTCCCAATACCAGAATCACCATGCAGAGCTATTACCAGACTCGAAATCCCAAACGGACATCGATAAGATTGAAATGCATTGCAACCCAAATTTATAAAATTCTTCCAAAATGCCAACTTCCACAATAGGCTCTGAAACGCTCACGGGTCATCCAAAACCCGATCCGAACATACGCCAGCGTCCAAAATCATCATACGAACCTGTTGGAACCTTCAAATCCTGATTCCGAGGTGGTTTACTCAAAAATCAAACCTTAGTCAATTCTTTCAACTTAAAGCTTCCGAAATGAGAATTTTCTTTCCAAATCAACTCCGAACTTCCCGAAATTCAATTCCGACCACGCGTGCAAGTCATAATGCCTAAAGTGAAGCTACTTATGGCCTCAAACTACCGAACGACACGCTAGAGCTTAAAACAACTGGTTGAGTCATTACATCTTAATCGCTCGTAATCAGCCCCTCGGGCAACAACACGAAACAACAAAAGCCCCTCGGGAAATATCACATCACCCACACTGGTACCCATGCTCACTGGGGGTGTACAGACTCCGGAGGGGCTCCTACAGCCCAAGCGCTATCACAAGCCATCTCGTGGCATAATAAATAAGGCCCTCGACCTCTCATATATCACAAATCAGTACAACCTGCTGCGGTGCACAATCCGATACCATGATACCCTCACAACACAAGCCCTCATCCACAGCCAGTCAGAACTCACTCAAGCCCCTCGGGCTAACAGTAAAACAGGTACTCGGCTGTAACGACCCGACCGGTCGTTTTGAGCTTTTGCACTCCACTCGCTAGTTCTCGGGCATGACTAGCCCCGTAGTATGTATTGTGACTTATGTAAATCGTCGATTTTGGATTTCAGGTTAATCGGAATAGATATGGAAGGATGATTCTCAGCTTGAGCTTAAAGTTTGAAAGATTTGACCAAGTTTTGACTTGTTGGTATATGATCTTGGATTGGAAATTTTATGATTTGGTCAGCTCCGTTAGATGATTTGGGACTTAGGAGCATGATCAGAATGTGTTTTGGAGGTCCGGAGTAGATTTAGGCTTGAATTGGCGAAATTGGAATTTTGGCGATTTCCGGTTGATAGTGAGATTTTGATATAGGGGTCGGAATGGAATTTCGGAAGTTGGAGTAGGTCCATTGTGTCATTTGAGACGTGTGTGCAAAATCTCAGGTCATTCGGACGAGGTTTGATAGACTTTCTTATCGAAAGCGGAATTTGGAAGTTTTTGAAATTCCTAGGCTTGAATCTGATGTGATCTTGGTGTTTCAATGTTGTTTTGAGCGTTCCGAAGGTTGGAACAAGTTTGAATAATGATATGGGATATGTTGGCATGTTTGGTTGAGGTCCCGAGGGCCTCGGGTGAGTTTCAGGTGGTTAAACGGATCAAATTCTTGTTTTAAAAGTTGCAGATTTCTTCAGTTCAGTGTTGCAGAGTTTTTCTCTTCGCGTTCGCGAGAGGACCTCCGCGTTCGCGAAGAGATGTTGAGTGAGGCAGGCCAGTTACCCTTCACGTTCGCGATGTTGGTCCCATGTTCACGAAGGTTGAGTCTAATTGTGCATCGCGAACGCGTGGCATTGTTCACGTTCGCGTAGAAGAGTGAAGCAGACTTGGGCACCAGGCCCTATAGCATCGCGTTCGCGACTGAGGCAACGCATTCTCATAGGCTAAGCTGTGTAAGGCATCACGTTCGCTAGGGTAGTGTTCGCGTTCGCGTAAGAGGATTCTTGGTCAAAGGTATTTTGTGCTTCGCAAACGCGAGGCTTTGACCGCGTTCGCGGAGAAGGATTTCAAATCCCTGGGCAGAATGTTTAAAAGGCCATTTTCGCGACTTTTGGCTTAAGTTCACCATTTTTGACTCGGTTTTGGAGCTTGTTGAGGGAGATTGAAGAGGGAATCGAAGAGAACTTCTTGGAGGTAAGAATTTTGGACTTAATACTCGATTCTATGTTGATTCTTACTTGTTTAAACATGATATATGTGGAATTTAAAGCCTAAAATTGGGGAATTAGGGCTTGAATTTTGAGAGTGTAAATTGAGGATTTGAGGGACCATTTGAGGTCCGATTTTGGTGTTCTTGGTATATAAGAACTCGTGGGAGGATAAGGATTATATTGATGTGATTTTTATTGGATTCCGAGACGTGGGCCCGGGGGCCGGGTTTTGCCAATTTCGGGATTTTGAGTTTAATTTGATAATTTTTGCGTGGGTTTTGTCCCTTTGGCATATATTGATGATATGATTCTGATTTTGGTTAGATTCGAGGTGATTTGAGGCCGAGTCGAGCAGCAAGGGCATCGCGGTGTAGATGTTCATCCGGATCGAGGTAAGTAATGACTGTAAATACTATCCTGAGGGTATGAAACCCCGAATTTCACATCGTTGTGGTACTTTGAGGTGACGCACACGCTAAATGACGAGCGTGGAGTCGTGCACCATTGGGGATTGTGACTTGGTCCATCCCGTATGACTAATAAGTCGCATATTTGATTGAAGACTGTGTGATATCATTGTGTTTTGAAAAGTGTTGCTACGTTTTGGGCGGAATGCCATATTTGGGCCTCGTGCCAACTGTTTTGGACTCTTATGGGGCTTTTACTGTTATTCCTCACTGTTTTGACTTAATAGATATACTCAGTCATGCTGTGTTTTACTGATTCCTTAACTCAGCCTTATGTACAAATTTTTAATACTATAAATGATATTCTTGAGCTGAATGCCCTGTTTTACTAATAGTGCGAGTGACTTGTGAGGTTTATGGATTAGAGAGGCTGAAGGCCTGATTGTGAGGTTAGTGAATTGAGAACAACCGAGGGTCTGATTGTGAGGTTAATAACTGAGAGTGGCCGAGGGCCTGGTGGTGAGGATTATATTATATATTTTTATAGATTGGGCTGCACGCTGCAGCGATATTATATATATTTATGGATCGGGCTGCACGCCGCAGTGAAATTATATATATTTGTGGATCGGGCTGCATGCCGCAGTGATATTTAATATGTATATGGATCGGGTTGCACGCCGCAGCGATATATTGGATCGGGCTGCACGCCGCAGCGATATAGCGCTTGGGCTGTAGGAGCACCTCCGGAGTCTGCACACCCCCAGTGAGCGCAGTCGAACTATATCTATGGATCGCGCTGCACGCCGCAGCGATATATGGATCGGGTTGCATGCCGCAGCGGTTATTATAAGGTACCTATTGAGCGTGAGTGCTGAGTGTGAGCGTTGATTAATGAGAGTTGAGTCTCGACTGACTAAGAGGTTTTCCCGAGGGGCTACATATATGAGTAATGCTTTGCCCGAGGGGCTTGTTTTTTTATGAAATTACTGATTCCACTTCTCCTTAAAGTGAGTCTATATTGAATATGTTGAATTAAATTATCGATTTCACTCATCTTAATACTGAGCTTCTATAGAAAATGTTAAGCAAATGTTTTGAACAATTTTCATTGAAACTGGAGTTTTTACGAGATGTTCAGAATTTAATCATTGATTTGGTTTTGTTATTCCCGAGAGGCCGATTGTGATTTTATCACTTTCACTATGAACCACATTGAACCTCTATTGAATTGTTAGAAAGACATTTTTCAAAGGATTTTTACTGAAATCGGAGTTTTAATAAGATGATATGATTTGTACCCTATTTTTTAAACATATTGTACTCACTATAGCGCTATGAAGTGGTTTGCGTGATTTTTTATTGCTCAGTCATTATTTACTTTTACTACTTACTAGGTTGGCATACTCACATTACTCCCAGCACCTTGTGTGCAGATCCAGATATTTCTGAGCTCGGTGGCAGGTTCATTGGAGATAGTAAGGTAGCTGCACGGCGTTCGCAGTCCTGCCTTCCCCTCCCTATACTTATTATTTTATATTCCAGGCTTATATTGTATTAAGAAGATAGTGTTGAATTGTATTTAGTGGCTCATGACTAGTGACACCCCGATGTCGGGCTTGTGTATTTATTGTGCACTATTCATTTAGACTTACATCAGGAGATTGTCGATTAAAAAATGGTATAAGAATGACTTTTATTGAATAATGGTTAATTCGGGAGTTGTATCGGCTGGCCTAGTTCCACGATAGGCGTCATCACGATCGGGTCGGTTTTAGGGTCGTGACAAGTTGGTATAATTGCCTAGATTACATAGGTCTCACGAGTCATGAGCAGGTTTAGTAGAGTCTCGCAGATCGGTACGGAGACATCTGTACTTATCCTCGTGAGGCTGCAGAACCTTTAGGAAAAACTTCACATTCTTGAACTCTTATCGTGCGTCTTTGATTCAGCTTGAAAGGTAACTCTTGAATTCCTTCCACGTATTCGTATGCGCGCATGAGCTCACAGTACCAGATGTGCATCGACGGCTTGTGATTCCCTGATCGGGGGGCGAGATGTGATTTTTGCGTGTTGATGTTGGGCCAGTCTGGAGGACTTGAGGTCGGGCTTTGGTTGTAGCTCGAGCACTGAGGTGCTGATTGTGTGAGCACGTGCTTTTGGACTTATATATATTTGATAGTGTCCCTATTAGCGGAAGTGATGGCTGGATAGTTACGTGATGAGTATGATGTGACTGCGAGATGTGTTCATATGAATTGAAGGAGACGAGAAGGGTCTGCTTTGGGGCAGCAAGAACTATTTGGTGTTTGATTTCTATCGTGATTTGATGTGTAGCCCCGAGTTGTGGGTGTGATGAAGGATCTTTTCATGTTGCCTAGTTGGGAAGTGAAGTAGATTTCACATTGTGATATGAGTTCAGACTCAGAAAGATTAAATGATTGCGTAATGTTTATGACAGTGGAAAGGTATAAAGAGATGTTAGTTTGAGGCGAAGCAGGTGGGTTACCTCCTGCGGAGTGTTCTGAAGTTGTGTGATCCTTATGTTGTGGAAGATCTCCTTTACCATTGAAGTATATGTGTTGCAATTTAAATTTGGGTCGCTTAAGAGAGTGGGCTTGACGGCTACGAGGGTGAACGCGAGATTTACGGAAGATTTGAAGTACTAGATGGGCTGTGTTGCCCGAGCTTATGAAGGATTGAGTTTAATCTCGCTATGGTATTATGGCAGCAATAGAGTATATTCATAATGAGCTATTATGTGTTTTGATCTATGGCTTTGAGCCAAGTGGGGGAGTCTGCTATTGATTAGTTGATTGCACGGTTATGTGCTATGTTTGTCGCGCCCCCCTTTTTTCGCTCCACGGAGAGAGATCCGGGTTTCGACATTCATGGGGTGTGATAACTCATTTCCTATTGGGAATTGGGTATTTGAAGAGTCGCCACCTAACGAGTTATGGTGCGTTAGGGCACCTAGAGAGATTAGCTCTTGGATTGGTTTGCATTACCAGAGACTTAGGGTAAGGGCTCGAAATAACCTCGAGGGGAAGGTGTTAGGCACCCCTCTTGGTCCACAACTGTGGGTCCCAGCCAAACTTATATTTACGAATTAGTCCAAATAAATACTTGAAACGAATAAGGCATGTTTGTATAACTCAAATAATAAGACATAGGTTTTGGACAAGTTGTATTATAAAACAAAAAGGAATTTTGAAAAGGAGGAGTCCTAGGTTGATTAGCCTATAGGATCACCCCACACAATGTCCGGTAAACACTCCTTAATGAGGGGCTACACGTGACATTAGCGTGTAGTCATCATATCCCATATCTACCCTTCCCATCCCCTTAGTGGTCTTTCAAAGCGAGTGTTGGTCAACGATTCCTATTGGGTGCTGTTACCCGTCCCTTCTTAATGGTCCTGGAGGGATTTAGGACCTTTACCTATAGGTGGTTCTAGACAGACCCCTAAGGTTTTAAAGGTGAAAATACTAAGGCGACAAGCAAGAACAATTAGGACTTTAGCACATAAGATAAAAGGGAGCAATTAGAGGCTCAGGTTTACCCCCTCAAACAATACACATAGGCAGCACGACTCAAGCACAAATAAGGGCCTTTTGTTAAGCAGTATCCTAAGGCATGATGTCTAAGTGAAATATACAGAAGACAGCCAGTTTATTTTGTAAACTCAGAAGTAATGACCCTAGCATGTTGCCTATTGAAGTTTTTTTAAAAACCTGTTAAACCAGAACAACATTAAGTCACAGAAACAGTTTCAGAGTTGGAAGATTTGAAAACGTCCTATAGGCTTGCCTATACGCAGAATACTGATGACTACATTTTATATAGTGAAACAAGGCAGGTCTTTAAAATAGACTCTTTTGATCCCTATAGGCATGCTGTCTAATGATAGATTGAGGCAGTTTTTGAAAGAACTTGTTTTAGGGAAATAGACCATTAATTAACTAGTCTCGAAGTGAGCTAATCGTTAATCGAATTGATTTATTTAAACTAAACTAGTTGAGATCTGTAGGCAGAATTTCTGGTGGCGTTCCTTATAGGAATGGTATNAAAGATTTGACCAAGTTTTACGTTGTTGGTATATGATCTCGGATTGGAATTTTAATGATTGGTCAGCTCCATTAGATGATTTGGGACTTAGGAGCGTGATCGGAATGTGTTTTGGAGGTCCGGAGTAGATTTAGGCTTGAATTGGCGAAATTGGAATTTTGGCGATTTCCATTTCATAGGTGAGATTTTGATATAGGGGTCGGAATGGAATTCCGGAAGTTGGAGTAGGTCCGTTGGGTCATTTGTGACGTGTGTGCAAAATCTCAGGTCATTCGGACGAGGTTTGATAGACTTTTTCATCGAAAGCGGAATTTGGAAGTTTTTGGAATTCCTAGGCTTGAATCCGATGTGATCTTGGTGTTTTGATGTTGTTTTGAGAGTTCCGAAGGTTGGAACAAGTTTGAATGATGATATAGGATATGTTGGCATGTTTGGATGAGGTCCCGAGGGCCTCGGGTGAGTTTCGGGTGGTTAAACGGATCAAATTCTTATTTTGAAAGTTGCATATTTCTTCAGTTCAGTGTTGCAGAGTTTTTCTCTTCGCATTCGCGAGAGGACCTCCGCGTTCTCAAAGGGATGTTGAGTGAGGCAGGCCAGTTACTCTTCGCGTTCGCGATGTTGGTCCCACATTCGCGAAGGTTGAGTCTGATTGTGCATCGCGAACGTGTGGCATTGTTCACGTTCGCGTAGAAGAGTGAAGCAGACTTGGACACCAGGCCCTAAAGCATCGCGTTCGCGACTGAGGCAATGCGTTCGCGTAGGCTAAGCTGTGTAAGGCATCGCGTTCGCGAGGGTAGTGTTCGCGTTCGCGTAAGAGGATTTTTGGTTAAAGGTATTTTGTGCTTCGCGAACGCGAGGCTTCGACCGTGTTCGCGAAAAAGGATTTCAAATCGCTGGGCAGAATGTTTAAAAGGCCATTTTCGCGACTTTTGGCTTAAGTTCACCAATTTTTTACTTGGTTTTGGAGCTTGTTGAGAGAGATTGAAGAGGGAATCGAAGAGAACTTCTTGGAGGTAAGAATTTTGGACTTAATACTCGATCCTATGTTGATTCTTACTTGTTTAAACATGATATATGTGGAATTTAAAGCCTAAAATTGGGGAATTAAGGCTTGAATTTTGAGAGTGTAAATTGAGGATTGAGAGGCCATTTGAGGTCCGATTTTGATGTTCTTCGTATGTACGAACTCGTGGGAGGATAAGGATTATATTAATGTGATTTTTATTGGATTCCGAGACGTGGGCCTGGGGGCCGGGTTTTGCCAACGCCTCGGGATTTTGAGTTTAATTTAATAATTTTCGTGTGGATTTTGTCCCTTTGGCATATATTGATGATATGATTATGATTTTGGTTAGATTCGAGGTGATTTGAGGCCGAGTCGAGCAGCAAAGGCATCACGGTGTAGATGTTAATCCTGATCGAGGTAAGTAATGACTATAAATACTGTCCTGCGGGTATGAAACCCCGGATTTCATATCGTTGTGCTACTTTGAGGTGACGCACACGCTAGATGACGAGCGTGGAGTCGTGCACCGTTGGAGATTGTGACTTGGTCCGTCCCATACAACTGATAAGTCGTGTATTTGATTGAAGACTGTTTGATATCATTGTGTTTTGAAAAGTGTTGCTACGTTTTGGGCGGAATGCCATATTTGGGCCTCCTCCCAACTGTTTTGGACTCTTATGGGGCTTTTACTGTTATTCCTCACTGTTTTGACTTAATAGCTGTACTCAGTCATGCTGTGTTTTACTGATTCCTTAACTCAGCCGTATGTACAAAATTTTAATACTATAAATGATATTCTTGAGATGAATTCCCTGTTTTACTGATAGTCCGAGTGACTTGTGAGGTTGATGGCTGAGAGAGGCTGAAGGCCTGATTGTGAGGTTAATGATTGAGAAAGACCGAGGGTCTGATTGTGAGGTTAATGACTGAGAGAGGCCGATGGCCTAGTGGTGAGGATTATATTATTTATATTTATGGATTGGGCTGCACGCTGCAGCGATATTATATATATTTATGGATCGGGCTGCACGCCGCAGCGATATTATATGTATTTATGGATCGGGATGCACGCCGCAGCGATATTTAATATGTATATGGATCGGGCTGCACGCCACAACGATATATTGGATCGGGCTGCACGCCGCAGCGATGTAGCGCTTGGGCTGTAGGAGCCCCTCCGGAGTCTGCACACACCCAATGAGCGCAATCGACTGTATATATGGATCGAGCTGCACGCCGCAGCGATATATGGATTGGGCAGCACGCCGCAGCGGTTATTATAAGGTCCCTATTGAGCAGGAGTGCTGAGTGTGAGCGTTGATTAATGAGAGTTGAGTCTCGAGTGACTAAGAGGCTTGCCCGAGGGGCTACATATATGAGTGATGCTTTGCCCGAGGGGCTTGTTTTTTAATGAAATTACTGATTCCACTTCTCCTTAAAGTGAGTCTATATTGAATATGTTGAATTAAATTACCGATTTCACTCATCTTAATACTTAGCCTCTATAGAAAATGTTAAACAAATGGTTTGAACAATTTTTATTGAAACTGGAGTTTTTACGAGATGTTCGTAATTTAATCACTGATTTGGTTTTGTTATTTCCTCTGGCACTTTTCCTGTTTTGAGATGTATATGCTTTATGTTTTGCCCGAGGGGCTGTATACGAACTACGTTTTGCCCGAGAGGCCGATTATGATTTTATCACTTTCACTATGAACCACGCTGAACCTCTACTGAACTGTTACAAAGACATTTTTCAAAAGATTTTTACTGAAATCAGAGTTTTAACGAGATGATATAATTTGTACCCTGTTTTGGAAACATACTGTACTCACTGTGGCGCTATGACGTGGTTTGCGTGATTTTTTATTGCTCAGTCATTATTTACTTTTATTACTTACTGGGTTGGCGTACTCACATTACTCTCTGCACCTTGTGTGCAGATCCAGATATTTCTGAGCTCGGTGGAAGGTTCATTGGAGATAGTAAGGTAGTCGCACGGCGTTCGCATTCCTGCCTTCCCCTCCCTATCCTTATTATTTTATATTTCAGGCTTATATTGTATTAAGCAAACAGTGTTGAATTGTATTTAGTGGCTCATGACTAGTGACACCCCAATGTCGGGCTTGTGTATTTATTCCACACTATTCATTTACACTTACATCAGGAGATTGTTGATTAATAAATGGTATAAAAATGACTTTTATTGAATAATGGTTAATTCGGGAGTCGTGATGGCGCCTACTAATGAGAGCTAGGCAAGCCAACCCTTAATTACCTTTGTCATTAACCAATTTACCTCTTTTAACAATTATCAGTAATATCATGAAAATAGTGGAATAAAATAAATAAGCGGAAGTCTTAAATTAAAGAATATGAACAACAATGCGGAAAATCAACATAAACCTCTACCCAAGAGCTGGTGTCACATACTCACGAACTACTAAGAGTGCTAAATACAACTGTTTGAAAGAAAATATAACTGTTTGTCTCGAAATACATGACATAACTGACTGAAATAAAAGATAGAAGAGATGCCGGGCCTGCGGACGCCTGCAAGGCTACCTCGGCGTCCGCTGGACTGAAGGCTAACTCCCGCGCTACTGCAGCTGCTGTCTAACACCTGGATCTGTGCAAAGAGCACAGAGTGTAGTATCAGCACAACCGACCCCATGTGCTGGTAAGTGCCTAGCCTAACCACGGCGAAGTAGTGACGAGGCTAGACCGGACTACCATATAAACCTTTGCAGTTATATATACATATACAACGGAAATCGAAATACAGAGACAAGTAATCAATATGGGAAGGGGGAGCATGCTAGGGGGAAACAACAATTTCAAGTAAAAGTCGTCCAGCAGCGAAGGAATTAACACAACTCAGACATTAATAAAGAGACAGAAAGCAACAAGTGCACGGCATCACCCTTCGTGCCTTTACTCTCATCCTCACCAAGCAGTGATATAATAAAATGTGCACGGCATCACCCTTCGTGCTTTTACTCTATTTCCTCACATATAATCAATAGAATCGGCACGGAATGGTACATCGTGCGGTACGACATCACCCTTCGTGCTTTACATTCTTTCCTCACCATAAGCAAACAATGCACGGCATCACCCTTCGTGCTTTACACTCTTTCCTCACAATAAACAAACAATGCACGGCATCACCCTTCGTGCTTTAACACTCTTCCTCACCCAAACAACAATCACAAACAAGGGGAAAGGGAATAAACAGAATAATAAAAGAAATCCCGGCAAGGGTACACAATTGAACAATTAAATCCCGGCAAGGGTACAACATCAATAATCTCAACATCCCGGTAAGTGAAAATAATCAATAACAATAATATCCCGGCAAGGGAACAATTTAAATACTCTTTCTCTTCCTTTCACTTTTATTTCATATCTCACTTTACCACTTGAGCCAATGCTCCAAAGGGTTCAACCATTTCATAGATGTTCACAATTGAAATATAACTTGAGCCAATGCTCCTCGTTGTTCATAGGTCACAATTTCCTTTCACAAGCTTTACACAACACATAGGAATCATCACCAAGGCAAGAGAAATACAACGAAATCAAGATATTCACAATTTAAAGACTCACGGTCATGCTAGACACCAACGTATAGATACTCGTCACCATGCCTACACATCGTACTCGACAATTACCACATAGCAAATAAGACTCAACTCCTAATCCCTCAAGCTAGCGTTAAACCAAACACTTACCTCAAACTTCCACGATCAATTCAATCCACAACAACCGCTTTCCCTCTCGAATTCGGCTCAAACGCGTGGCATTGTTCGCGTTCGCGTAGAAGAGTGAAGCAGACTTGGGCACCAGGCCCTAAAGCATCGCGTTCGCGACTGAGGCAACGCGTTCGCGTAGGCTAAGCTATGTAAGGCATCGCGTTCGCGAGGGTAGTGTTCGCGTTCGCGTAAGAGGATTTTTGGTTAAAGGTATTTTGTGCTTCGCGAACGCGAGGCTTTGACCGTGTTCGCAAAGAAGGATTTCAAATTGCTGGGCAGAATGCTTAAAAGGCCATTTTCGCGACTTTTGGCTTAAGTTCACCTTTTTTTACTTGGTTTTGGAGCTTGTTGAGGGAGATTGAAGAGAGAATCGAAGAGAACTTCTTGGAGGTAAGAATTTTGGACTTAATACTCGATCCTATGTTGATTCTTACTTGTTTAAACATGATATATGTGGAATTTAAAGCCTAAAATTGGGGAATTAGGGCTTGAATTTTGAGAGTGTAAATTGAGGATTTGAGGGGCCATTTGAGGTCCGATTTTGATGTTCTTGGTATGTACGAACTCATGGGAGGATAAGGATTCTATTAATGTGATTTTTATTGGATTCCGAGACGTGGGCCTAGGGGCCGATTTTTGTCAATTTCGGGATTTTGAGTTTAATTTAATAATTTTCGTGTGGGTTTTGTCCCTTTGGCATATATTGATGATATGATTCTGATTTTGGTTAGATTCGAGGTGATTTGAGGCCGAGTCGAGCAGCAAGGGCATCACGGTGTAGATGTTAATCCTGATCGAGGTAAGTAATGACTATAAATACTGTCCTGCGGGTATGACTCCCCGGATTTCATATCGTTGTGCTACTTTGAGGTGACGCACATGCTAGATGACGAGCGTGGAGTCATGCACCATTGGGGATTGTGACTTGGTCCGTCCCATACGACTGATAAGTCGTGTATTTGATTGAAGACTGTTTGATATCATTGTGTTTTGAAAAGTGTTGCTACGTTTTGGGCGGAATGCCATATTTGGGCCTCCTCCCAACTGTTTTGGACTCTTATGGGGCTTTTACTGTTATTCCTCACTGTTTTGACTTAATAGCTGTACTCAGTCATGCTGTGTTTTACTGATTCCTTAACTCAGTCGTATGTACAAAATTTTAATACTATAAATGATATTCTTGAGCTGAATGCCCTGTTTTACAGATAGTCCGAGTGACTTGTGAGGTTGATGGCTGAGAGAGGCTGAAGGCCTTATTGTGAGGTTAATGATTGAGAAAGACCGAGGGTCTGATTGTGAGGTTAATGACTGAGAGAGGCCGATGGCCTAGTGGTGAGGATTATATTATATATATTTATGGATTGGACTGCACGCTGCAGCGATATTATATATATTTATGGATCGGGCTGCACGCCGCAGCGATATTATATATATTTATGGATTGGGCTGCACGGCGCAGCGATATTTAATATGTATATGGATCGGGCTGCAGGCCACAACGATATATTGGATCGGGCTGCACGCCACAGCGATATAGCGCTTGGGCTGTAGGAGCCCCTCCGGAGTCTGCACACACCCAATAAGCGCAGTCGACTATATATATGGATCGGGCTGCACGCCGCAGCGATATATGGATCGGGGAGCACGCCGCAGCGGTTATTATAAGGTACCTATTGAGCATTAGTGTTGAGTGTAAGCGTTGATTAATGAGAGTTGAGTCTCGAGTGACTAAGAGGCTTGCCCGAGGGGCTATATATATGAGTGATGCTTTGCCCGAGGGGCTTGTTTTTTAATGAAATTACGGATTCGACTTCTCCTTAAAGTGAGTCTATATTGAATATGTTGAATTAAATTACCGATTTCACTCATCTTAATACTTAGCCTCTATAGAAAATGTTAAACAAATGGTTTGAACAATTTTTATTGAAACTGGAGTTTTTACGAGATGTTCGTAATTTAATCACTGATTTGGTTTTGTTATTTCCTCTGGCACTTTTCCTGTTTTGAGATGTATATGCTTTATGTTTTGCCCGAGGGGTTGTATACGAACTACGTTTTGCCCGAGAGGCCGATTATGATTTTATCACTTTCACTATGAACCACGCTGAACCTCTACTGAACTGTTACAAAGACATTTTTCAAAAGATTTTTACTGAAATCAGAGTTTTAACAAGATGATATGATTTGTACCCTGTTTTGGAAACATACTGCACTCACTGTGGCGCTATGACGTGGTTTACGTTATTTTTTATTGCTCAGTCATTATTTACTTTTATTACTTACTGGGTTGGCGTACTCACATTACTCTCTGCACCTTGTGTGCAGATCCAAATATTTCTGAGCTCGGTGGCAGGTTCATTGGAGATAGTAAGGTAGTTGCACGGCGTTCGCAGTCCTCCTTCCCCTCCCTATCCTTATTATTTTATATTTCAGGCTTATATTGTATTAAGCAGATAGTGTTGAATTGTATTTAGTGGCTCATGACTAGTGACACCCCGATGTCGGGCTTGTGTATTTATTCCACACTATTCATTTAGACTTATATCAGGAGATTGTTGATTAATAAATGGTATAAAAATGACTTTTATTGAATAATGGTTAATTCGGGAGTTGTTGTCACGACCCGGATTTCCCATCCTCGGGAGTCGTGATGGCGCCTACTAATGAGAGCTAGGCAAGCCAACCCTTAATTACCTTTGTCATTAACCAATTTACCTCTTTTAACAATTATCAGTAATATCATGAAAACAACGGAATAAAATAAATAAGCGGAAGTCTTAAATTAAAGAATCTGAACAACAATGCGGAAAATCAACATAAACCTCTACCCAAGAGCTGGTGTCACATACTCACGAACTACTAAGAGTGCTAAATACAACCGTTTGAAAGAAAATATAACTATTTGTCTCGAAATACATGAGATAACAGACTGAAATAAAAGATAGAATAGACGCCGGGTCTGCGGACGCCTGCAAGGCTACCTCGGTGTCTCGCTGGACTAAAAGCTAACTCCCGCGCTACTGCAGCTGCTTTCCAACACCTGGATCTGTGCAAAGAGCACAGAGTGTAGTATCAGCACAATCGACCCCATGTGCTGGTAAGTGCCTAGCCTAACTCCGGCGAAGTAGTGACGAGGCTAGACCGGACTACCACATAAACCTGTGCAGCTATATATACATATACAGCGGAAATCGAAATACAGAGACAAGTAATCAATATGGGAAGGGGGAGCATGCTAGGGGGAAACAACAATTTCAAGTAAAAGTNAACGAACAAATTTCAAGTAAAAGTCGTCCAGCAGCGAAGGAATTAACACAACTCAGACATTATTAAAGAGACAGAAAGCAACAAGTGCACGGCATCACCCTTCGTGCTTTTACTCTCATCCTCACCAAGCAATGATATAATAAAATGTTCAATGTATCACCCTTCGTGCTTTTACTCTATTTCCTCACATATAATCAATAGAATCGGCACGGAATGGTACATCGTGCGGCACGGCATCACCCTTCGTGCTTTACTCTCTTTCCTCACCATAAGCAAATAATGCACGGCATCACCCTTCGTGCTTTACACTCTTTCCTCACAATAAACAAACAATGCACGACATTACCCTTTGTGATTTAACACTCTTCCTCACCCAAACAACAATCACAAACAAGGGGCAAGGGAATAAACAGAATAATAAAAGAAATCCCGGCAAGGGAACACAATTGAACAATTAAATCCCGGCAAGGGTACAACATCAATAATCTCAACATCCCGGCAAGGGAAAATAATCAATAAACAACAATATCCCGGCAAGGGAACAATTTAAATACTCTTTCTCTTCCTTTCACTTTTATTTCATATCTCACTTTACCACTTGAGCCAATGCTCCAAAGGGTTCAACCATTTCATAGATGTTCACAATTGAAATATAACTTGAGCCAATGCTCCTCGTTGTTCATACGTCACAATTTCCTTTCACAAGCTTTTCACAACACATAGGAATCATCACCAAGGCAAGAGAAATACAATGAAATCAAGATATTCACAATTTAAAGACTCACGGTCATGCTAGACACCAACGTGTAGATACTCGTCACCATGCCTACACATCGTACTCGACAATTACCACATAGCAAATAAGACTCAACTCCTAATCCCTCAAGCTAGCGTTAAACCAAACACTTACCTCAAACTTCCACGATCAATTCAATCCACAACAACCGCTTTCCCTCTCGAATTCGGCTCCAAATCAATCAAATATATATAATAATGATGTCATAACATCAATACATGCTAAACAAATCAAACCCAATGCCTAATTATAGATTTCCAAGCTTTTTTCCCAAAATCCCAAAAATCGACCCCGGGCTCGCTTGGTCAAAACACGAGATTCGGACCAAAATCAATTCCCCTATTCACCCACGAGCCCGAATATGTAATTTATTTTCAAATTCGACTCCAAAACGAGGTCTAAATCAAGAAAAATCAAAAAGCCCTAACCCTACCCATTTCTCTAATTTCTACCCTTAATTACATGTTTTAGGCTTAGGAATTCATTAGATGTTGAAGAAAATGGAAGGAACAAGCAAAGATTACTAACCCAAGAAGTCTTTGGTGAAGGATAGCTTCAATGGACGCCTAAGGACCTTGGAGAAGAAGGAGTTCGTGAAAACTTAATGAAATCCCGTAGCTACTGTTTCTGAAAATTAAAAATATAACTGGGCGAAATTGCCCTTCACGTTCATGACAGGCTAGTCGCGTTCGCGAAGGGTAGGACTTAACAGAACATCGCGTTCGCGGAAGGAGGCACGCGAACGCGGAGAGTAAAAATGGTGAGGCCCTGAAATTGGTCTATGCGAACGTGGAAGGAGGCACGCGAACGCGAACGCGAAGAGGAAGTCATGTAAAGCTACGCGAACGCGAGTAGGTATTACGCGAACGCGATGAAGAAAAGAAGACTCAGCCCTCAGAGTCAAATAACCCTACGTGAACGCGAGGCCAGGGACGCGAACACGAAGGAGGAAAAATTAGAGCATCGCGAAAGGAACAATGCGAACGCGTAGAAGAAACTGGGTCTGCAACAGCTGAAGCAAATCTGCAATTTTTCTAAGTTTGAAACCACTCCGAAACACTCCCGAGCCCTCGGGGCTCCTAACCAAACCCATGCACTAACTCAACAACTCCTACTAACTTAACCGTGCAATCAAATCGCCAAATAACATTAAAAACAATGAATCAAACCTCAAAATCACTAGTTTTCCTCAAACTTCATTAACTTTCAACTTTTGAAATTTAAGTCCGAAACACGTCAAACGACGTCCGATTTCAACCAAACTTTGCAGAAATATCTTAAATCACATATAAGACCTGTACCGGGCGCGGAACCAAAATATGGGCCCGATACCAACACGTTCTAATCAATTTTCATTTTAATTTTCCTTAATAATTTCAGAAAAATAATTTTACTCAAAAATTCATTTCTCGGGCTTGGGACCTCAGAATTTGATTCCGGGCATACGCCCAGGTCCCATATTTCCTACGGACCCTCCGGGACCGTCAAATCACGGGTCCGGGTCCGTTTACCCATAATGTTGACCGAAGTCAAATTTATTCATTTTAATACCAAAATTTAGCATTTTCCACACAATTTCTCATTTAAGCCTTCCGGCTACGCGCCCGGAATACGCATGGAAAACGAGGCGACTATAAATGAGGTTTTCAAGGCCTCGGAAGCACAGAATGGGTAAGAAAATAGGTGATGACCCCTTTGGGTCGTCACAGTTGTGTCGGCTGGCCTAGTTCCACGATAGGCGCCATCACGACCGGGTTGGTTTTAGGTTCGTGACATCGGCTCAGAATATCATTTATAAAATCGAAAGGAGTAAATAAGAACCGAGTTGTGAAATTAATGAAAGCATAGCATGACTGAGTGTAAATATTACCAAAAATAGTGAGGAAACAGTAGTAAAAAGCCCCTAAGGGTCCAAACAGTCGGCACAAGGCCCGAACACGGCATTCAGCCCCAAACATAGTATACTTTCTAAAATATAATAATATCAAACAGTTTCCAATTAAGTACGCGACTTAATAGTCGTACGGAATGGACCAAGTCACAATCCCCAACGGTGCACGACCCCACGCTCGACATCTAGCGTGTGCGTCACCTCAAAGTAGCACAAAGATGTGAAATCCAGGGTTTTATACCCTCAGGACAATATTTACAATCATTATTTACCTCATACCGGTCCAAACTCTAGCCCGCGATGCCTTTGCCTCTCGAATCGGCCTCAACTCGCCCCGAATCTATCCAAAATCAGAATCATAACATCAAAATAGGCTAAAGGAACAAAGCCCACGCGAAAATAATCAAATTACATTGAAAATCTCGAAATTGGCCAAACCCGACCCCCGGGACCACGCCTTGGAATTCGATAAAAAAATCATATCACAAGAATTCACGACTAGCTAGAATGAGCAAGCACAGAGCAACTCGACAGCGACAGGCGAGCAGTATAAGCCCTTCTCTTGCCTGGGGTGGGGCAGGGACATCCCTCTCTGTAAGGTGGGAAGGAGCGATTCACGACAAGGAAGGAATAAAGAAAATCAGACTAGTCGTGAGAAGGCGGAAAGGAGGGGAAGGTCACCCGAGAGGTTCAGTTGCTTGACTATTCGTTTGCCAAATCTTGTTCAGTTCCATCCAAGCTCGGTTTTGTCTGAATCTTCGTGGAAGAAGAAGAAGCGGTTCACCAGCCACTACATCTGTAGATCCCACCAAATCATTAAACCTGGCGGTTGCTCGCTCTTTGATCAGTGATTCACCGGCCACTAGATCGATGAAGAATCTCTCTAAAATCTGCTCTTTGATCAGTGATTCACCGGCCACTAGATCCAGGAATCCCACCTTATTCTCAAACCTGGTGGCTCGGTTGATTGGCACTCCTGTAGGCTCATCTTGCATACAAATTCTGGGATCATCCTTCCACGAGTCCATACATATCAAGAACATCAAAATCGGACCTCAAATGGCCCCTCAAGTCCCCAATTTAAACTCTCCAACTCCAAGCCCTAATTCCCCAATTTTAGTCCTTAAATCCCACAAATTTCATGTCTAATTAGTTAGAAATTACCATAGAATCGAGTATTGAGTTCAAAAACCTTACCTCCAGATGTTTCCCTTCGAATCCCTCTTCAATCCCTCTCAAAAAGCTTCAAAACCGTTCAAAAATGGTGAGAAATGGCCTTAAAATCGCGTAGATGGGTTTTTATACATTCTGCCAGGGTATTATTTCCTTCTTCGCGAACGCGGTCAAAGCATCGCGTTTGCTAAGCTCAAAAAAAATTCCACTGCTCAAAATCCTCTTACGCGAACGCGAGCTCCTTTTCGCGAACGCGAAGCTTCAGCTGCCAAGGCCTTCGCGAATGCGACACCTCCTACGCGAACGCGAAGAACAAACTTCTGGGGTCCCAGCTGATCCACTTTCCTCTTCGTGAACGCATCCAACTCCTCGCGTTCGCGGACCTTCCACTGTCCATACCTTCGCGAACGCGAGCCCCCTTCGCGAACGCGAAGAATAATTTTTCTGCAACAAAATACCAGAAATTTGCTTTCTCCTCAAGTCCAAAAATGATCCGTTAACCACCCGAAACTCACCCGAGGCCCTCGAGTGTGACGACCTGGCCGGTCCTCTCATGAGTTACCGCACCGTTTCCCCCATTTCTGCTTCCTTATGCTTTGTTACCCGTGTTTTGTGGTATCGGGTTGGTTGGATTGAATCCGGAATGGTTTTGGTGAAATTTGAGGCACTTAGTCTCTTTTAAGAAAGCTTAAGTTGGAAAAGTCAACCGGATGTTGACTTATGTGTTAGAGGGTTCGGATATGAGTTCCGATGGTTCGGTTGGCGATTTCCGGTTGATACGCGAGATTTTGATAAAGGGGTCGGAATAGAATTCCAAGAGTTGCAGTAGCTTCGTTATGTGATTTGGGATGTGTGTGCAAAATTTCAGGTTATTCGGATGTGGTTTTGTTGGGTTTTTTATCAAAAGCGGAATTTGGAAGTTTTTAGAAACTTAAGCTTGAATCCGAGGTGCTTTGGTTGATTTAGTGTTGTTTGAAGTGTTTTGATGATTGGAACAAGTTTGAATAAGGTATTGGGATATGTTTGTGCTTTTGGTTGAGGTCCCGGGGGCCTCGGGGTGATTTCGGAGGGTTAACGGAGCAAATTGGATTGTGTTGCAAGTGCTGAAGTTGCTGCTTCTGATATTTTCGCACCTGCGGTTTGGGGACCGCAGGTACAGCGTCGCATATGCGATGGATTGGCCGCAGATGTGGATTTGAGGAGAGGAGTCAGGAACCGCAGATGCGGAAGATGGACCGCACCTGCGGAGCCGCAGATGCGGCGAGTGGACCGCAGATGCGGTGTTTGGTCCGTTAATTGATTTCCGCAGATGCGGAGGAAAGACCACAGATGCGGTACCGCAGAAGCGGGTGGGATGCCGCAGATGCAAAAAGGACTGGGCAGAACATATAAGTTATTTCATTTCGCGAGTTTGAGCTATTCCACCATTTTTAACTTCGGCTTGGGAGCTTTTGGACGATTTGGAAGGAGGAATTCAAGGGAACTTCGTTAACGTAAGGATTTTTGGACCTAAAACACGATTCTATGGTAGTATTTCATGAATTTAGGGTTGTAATTAAAGGAATTAAAGGGCAAAAATGGAGGATTAGGGCTTGAGTTTAAGAGGCTGTTAAATGGGGATTTGAGGGGTCATTTGGACTCCGATTTTAGTATTTTTGATATGTATGAACTCGTGGGGGGATAAGGAATCCGTGGGTGTAAAAATTTCTGAATTTCAAGACGTGGGCCCGGGGGTCAGGTTTTGGTAATTTCGGGATTTGTGCCCTTTAATGATTGTTTTCGCTTGGGCTTTGTTCCCTTAGCATATTTTGACGTCCTTGTGCTGATTTTGGATAGATTCGACGCGCGTGGAGGCCGATTCGAGGGGCAAAGGCATCGCGAGCTAGAGATTTAGCCAGTTTGAGGTGAGTAATGATTGTAAATGATGTTCTGAGGGTTTGAAACCCCGGATTGCACATTGTAGTGCTATATCGAGGTAAGGCACATGCTTGATGACGAGCGTGGGGCCGTGCACTGCTCGGGATTGTGACTTGGTCCGTCTTGATTGATGATTTTACCGCGTATTTGATTGAAAACTAATTGCTATCATCATTTATTGGGCTAAATGCCATATTTGGGCTTCGTGCCAACTATTTGAACCCTTCAAGGCTTTTTAATGATATTTCCTCACTGTTTCGATTTACTACTTGAACTCAGTCATGTTATTTTCCACTGTTTTACTACTCAGCCATTTTTACTCAGTTTTGAGACTTAAATGATATTTTAAATGATGTTTGGGCTGAGAAACACTGTTTTACTATTGCCCGAGGGGCTTGTGAGGATTTTTGACTGAGTAAGGCCGAGGGCCTATGTTGTGAGGAAACACTGATACTGATTTGAGGCCGAGGGCCTGAGATATGTACGCCACGAGGTGGCTTGGTTGATATGAGGCCGAGGGCCTAGATTTGATGCCACGAGATGGCTTGTTATTGCGCTTGGGTCGTAAAGGGCCCCTCCAGGAGTCTGCACACCCCCAGTGAGCGCGGGTACCCATTGTGATGTAAGATTGAGCCCGAGGGGCTGTTATTGTTGTGAGATGTTGCCCGAGGGGCGGATGTGGTGTTACTGTGCCCGAGGGGCGAACTTCTATTTGATTACTTTCCCTTAATTACCTGTTAATTACTTGTTTACTTGTTGTAAGAGGATTTTTATTTGCCTTTTCACTGTTTCACTGTTTCGTAAATGATTTTACTGCTTCATTATAGAATGCCTTGTGTCTTACGTGTTTTCTTACTTCCAGCCATTATTTATATGCGTTACTCACTGAGTTGGAGTACTCACTTTACTCCCTGCACCCTGTGTGCAGATTCAGGTGTAGCTGGTCCCGCTCCCGAGTGCTGATTCATTCCAGCTTCAGGCGGATCTTCGAGGAGTCAACCGAATTACTTAGTTAAATTCTCATTTTAATACTCTCGAAATCTATGATTTTCCTCCAAATTTACAAATAAAAAGATAATCGCTTCAATTAAAATTAAATGATAAGCAATTAATACAAAATACTTCATAACCTTCCCAGAACCCGGTGTCACAAGTACATGAGCATTTTCTAAGAATTTGAATAAAGTACAACAGCTGTCCGGAACAAAAATGGACAGAAAGTAAATAAAATTATGAGATAGACTATACTAGTTGCGGGTCGCCTCGAGGAAATACAGCTCACCTAGTCTCCGGGTCGCCCGTGCTGCTACGCCCAATGGGCCAATAGAAATACATGTACCTGTGCAACAAAATGCACAGCAAGTGTAGCATGAGAACGAAAACAACGTGTACTCAGTAAGTATCCCGCCTAATCTCAAAGAAGTAGAGACGAGATGGCAACTTTGACACTTACTAATGGTCAAATAATAATATTATTAAAGCGATGACTCACGAATTTATTATGGACAGCAGTAGATTCAAATGAATTACTAAACAGGTAAAAGTTCCTTTTTATTTAAAGTCTCCGGATTCATAATCCATTAATTAACAATTATCTCAAGTCTGGGAGAGCAGATGGCAATATCAATAAATCTCAAGACAAGCAATTCAAACATGGGCAACTCATGCCGAGGTCGCACGGCCCGATCCAACATAAATGTAAAATGTGCACTGCCGAGGGTCGAACGGCTCGAACCATAGATGCATCTATTACCCCGCTCGTGAATCATACATGCGACGCAGTCAAATTTAAATAAACAATCATCCTGCCCTCGTACCATACATGCGACGCAGGTACACATAGAAATACATGCTCAAACAGCAAATTAAAAATTTTACGGGGAACATTCATCCCATTAGAAGCCAATTCTTTTTTTAATGATTTAAGAAAATAAAGTTTAATCCTCTTAGAAATTCATCTACCAATTCGATAGGATTTAAAAAATTCAACTGTCAATAAGATTACAATCATTCCAAGTATAGCATGCTTTTGGGTCCTAGACTACCCGAACTTACACATAATAGTAGCTACGCACAGACTCTCGTCACCTCGTGTGTACGTAGCCCCCACAAATAGGAGCACATAACCAATTATTTCACCTATGGGGACAATTCCCTCTTACAAGGTTAGAAAGGAGACTCACCTCGCTCCGAAGATCCATAACCGACATTCCACACCCTTCCGAAGACTTGAATCGATGCTAAATGCTCCATAACTAGCCAATGATTATGCAAATCCATTAATATACGATAAACTACTCATATTAATCCAATTTATAACAATTCCTAACCCCGATCGAAAAGTTGACAAAAACGCCCTCGGGCCCACGTTCCCGGATTCCGAAAATTTTCGAAGATTAAGCTTACCCATAACTCCACTAACTCAAATATGTAATTTACTCTCAATTTCATACCCAAAATCGTGGTCAAATTCCAAGAATATCAATTTTCTAGGTTTTCCTCAAATCCCCAAACTTCTACCAATTTACATGCTAAAATTCATACATAATCGATATATTTAACTCAAGATAGGTGGGATTAGCTTATCTTATCGTTGATGATGAAAATCCCCTCTTGAAACTCTCCAAGAATCGCCCAAGCCAAGAAAATATGAGAGAAAATGGCCAAATCCCGATTTTAAAAGAACCATTCTGCCTCCAGCACTTCCGCACCTGCGGTCCCTTGACCGCTTCTGTGGTTCCGCAGGTGCGGCACATCTACCGCTCCTGCGGTTCTCTCACCAGGCCCTCTTTTCCGCTTCTGCGACTCGACCGCCGCAGGTGCGGTCCCGCTTCTGCGGCTGCATGACCGCATCTGCGGTCCCTTCACTTCTGGTCCAAAACCGCATCTGCGGCTCCGCACTTGCGGCCCAAGTCTCGCAGGTGCGGTTATACCAGCAACCAGCAGCTTTAGCCTTTCAAAAATTCCATTTTCGATCCATTAACCACCAGGAATCCACCCGAGGCCCCCAGGACCCCAACCAATCATACCAACCAATCCAAAACACATTACGGACTTGCTCGAGGCCTCAAATCATATCAAACAACGCTTAAACCACGAATCGACCTCCAATCCAAACTTTATGAACTTTAGAATTTCAAACTTCTACTTTCGATGTTTAAACCTATCAAATCATGTCCGATTGACTTCAAATTTTGCGCACAAGTCATATTCGACTTTACGGACCTACTCCAACTTTCAGAATCGGATTCCGACCTCGATATCAAAAAGTCCACCTCCGGTCAAACCTCTCGAAAACCTTCAAATTTCTATCCTTAGCCAAATCTCCAAAATGCTCCACGGACATCCGAATTCACTTCTGATTGTGCTCCCAACTCCAGAATCACCATACGGAGCTACTCCCAGACTCGGAATCCCAAACGGATATTGATAACACTGAAATGCACTTCAACCCAAACTTATGAAATTTTTTCCAAAATGCTAACTTCCACAATAAGCGCCAAAACGCTCCCGGGTCACCCAAAACCCGATTCGGGCATACGCCCAAGTCCGAAATCATCATATGAACCTGCTAGAACCTTCAGATCCCGATTCCGAGGTCGTTTACTCTGAAATCTAATCCTAGTCAATTCTCTCAACTTAAAGCTTCCGAAATAAGAATTTCCTCTCCAAGTCAACTCCGAACTTCCCGAAATTTAATTCCGACCAAGCGTACAAGTCATAATGCCTGAATTGAAGATGCTCATGGCCTCGAACTGCTGAACGGCGCGCTAGGGCTCAAAACGACCGGTCGGGTCGTTACAGAATTTGCACTTCATGTATTCTGTCTTAGTCCTGCTCAACTTGAAACCCTTAGACTCAAGGGCCTGTCTCCAAACCTCCAGCCTCTCGTTAACGTTGCGTCGCGTCTCATCAATAAACACCATGTGCAGATCCTTCTTTGTATTCCTGTACTGTTCCACCAACCTCCTAATAAGGTGGATTGCTTCCGTAGTCGAACGACCCGACATGAACCCAAACTGGTTATCGGATATGGACATCGTCTTCCTCACCCTCGCTTCCACCACCCTCTCCCACACTTTTATAGTATGGCTTAGTAATTGGTTATAATTCTATGAAAGAGAATAATTCAAACCTACAAAAGACAGTAGCTATACCCTTACTTATTATGTGGATTTTTTTATTTTTGGAACTTCATTAAATTGATATGTTATTTAATTTAAACAAGAAATGGATTTATACAAGATACTTAATAATGAAACTTTCTCTATAGTTTAAAATAAGGAAGAATTTTATGCACAAATGTATTTGATTAAAGCTCCTCAATATCAGGGAGAAAATTGAAAAAAATTCTTCGGTGAAAAGAGAATTAAAAAAAATTATTTTGAAAAAAAAAGTTGAGTAATTGTACTCTAATCTAATATATAGTTGGTCCTATATAAATTTTTATTAGTTCTTATACCATGTCTACTTGATTATAGATATTTGTACTTCTACGGGGTCACTCTATTTTCTTAACAAATCTCCCTATAATTATTTGCTCAATTTAAGATTCCAAACTCTTTAAGTTATAATACACAATATATGACGCAATACATGGAGATTTCAACTACATAGGGTAAATAATATTCTTTATCTCTGCAAATGATCTATAATAAATTAAATCTTCGTGGTTTAAGAAAAAAATTATAAAAGGTAAAATCTTAATTAGTTTAGCTACCCTAAACATTAGGGTTTCATACATAGTTCAAATAAGGAAAGGTTTAATATCCAAAATTTTAGATGATTTAAACGTCCTAAATATTATAAAAATAGTTAAATTATATTTTTATCCAATATAAATGCCACGCCCCGAACCTGGGCCTGGATGTAACACGGCACTCGGTGCCTGACTACATGTGACCGAGCGAACCAACTGGCTGGCTGAATCAACATGTGGTATCATAACATACTGAATCAGAAGATAAACTAACACATGCTGATATACTGAAAGTGTGAATGATATAAATCAAAGTGCGAAAATACTAATACAATTCTGAAACATATTTGTAGCCAACATAGCTTAATATGAAAAGCCTGTGACTCTGTCTAACTGTTACTCTAGTCTATGAAGCCTCTAATGAAGTAATGAAAACACTGACTGCCTGTAAATACTGAAAGACCGTAAAGTAATGATAATGCCCCAAAAGAACTGGGGATCACCAAACAGCTGGTACGAGAATCCTAGCGCTCTGAATCATCAACCTGTAAATCATTACCTGCATTGTGAGATGCAGGCCCCAGGCAAAAGGGACGTCAGTACATTTGAATTGTACTGGTATGTAAAGCAACTGAAAGAAAGAATTATAAATGCTGAAACTGAAACTAAGCTGATAACTGAAATGATAACTATTGAAACTGAAACTGAAGTGAGAACTGGTAACTGAACTGATAACTGAAAAGATAACTGATAACTGATAACGAACTGATAACTGAAAAGATAACTAATAACTAATAACAGAACTGATAACTGAAAAGATAACTGATAACTGATAACTGAATAAAGGAAGTAAGGATATGAATACTCCCTCTTCTGAATGATGAACAACCTGTTTATCTGAATAAGCTACGGCCTCGGGCCCAATATATATGTGCACAAGCTACGGCGTCAGGCCCAAGTATACGTATACATAACTACGGCCTCAGGCCCAAAAATGCATAAAGCATAAACTAAGGCCACAGGCCCAAACATGCATAAAGCATAAACTACGGCCTCAAGCCCAAGTATGCATAAAGCATATAAACTACGGCCTCAGGCCCAAATACAGGTGTTCAACATTCAGGAATTTAAAATCAGAAACTGAGAATCATACTACAATACATGATAGTGAAATACTGAATAACACTGAGTTACATGATACAGGAATACTGAATAGGACTAGACTGAGACATGTATTCTTGAACTGATTATGAACACTGAAACTTCAACTATTTATGGCATACTGAGTAATTTACATTAAGACTCAGGGGCATCAAACCCAAGTCTATATTGAATACGCACTGAGCTCACAACGTTCAGAATGAAAGTGGTGAACGAGTTATGGAGATAGAGAATAGAAGTTCTACAACTCATAGGGGAACTAGGCTTAACTATATTTTTGAGGCAATTGGTAATGTCGTAAAAGAAACGTAGTGTAGGGAGAATCATTAACATTCCCAAACATAGAGAGTTAGCCTCACATACCTTAACTTCCTGCTCTTGAGCGTAATACAACATTTGCCAACCCGTTCAACTTCAATCTATATCAATACAAGTCAAAGTGATTCCATATTAGCAATAATACTCATGTTTTGGTCACTTGGACATTTTATCAAACACTTGGTAGCATAAAGCTTCATAGACTTTATTAATGGTGTTTCTACACCCAATAACACATTCTCTTGCTCTTATATAAATTCTAAAGTCTCAAATGGTTATAAATAGCATTATTCTTTATCACCCATAAGGTAATCAACACCCATAACCAATAATAACCAACCAACAACCCAAACCTATCACCGTTCATGCTTTTCTATCACACCCATCAACTCATATATCATGAAATAGAGTCTATAATCATTAATTCAATGATAGAATCAACTAGAGGGTGAAGATATTACCTTTTTGATGTTCAATCTTCTTGAATTTGAGTTCTAGGGTTTCTTCTCTCAACAATAGTGTCACCATCGAATGTCTAATGATATGGAAGGTTTACCCATGTTAATAGGATGTTGGAGAATTGAAATAAACATAGAATCACCATGAGAACTTACCTTGGGTGGTGGAGGGACCCTTAAGGAGTTGGGTTTTGAGAGCTTTCCCTTCTAGGGCAAGTTTTTATGTTTTGGGGCTGTGGGGGACGAAATAGGGCTAAAAAAATGACTTCCCAAGTCATCCACCGCGCCCCGGTTGGCGCGGCCGCGGTCCCGACCGCAGTAAATCGCTGGAACACTGCCTCGCCACCGTGGTCGCGGTAAAACGCGGCGGACCGTGGTGGTTGCATACCATTCTGTAAAATNTACGGAAGTCTACAACTCAATCCCAAAACCCGGAAACTCACGGGAACCACAGGCTAAATGAAAATACTGTAAAATGACTCTAATCTCCAGAATGTCTACATCAAAAGTATGATAGAATCTAGACACTACAGATAGAATAAGGAAGGAGACTCTTCGGTCTGCGGATGCTGCAGATATACCTCGAAGTCTCCGTAGCTCTACTCGCCTCAAGGATAGTGCGCCTGGGTGGAGGTACCTGGATCTGCACATGAAAAACATGCACAGGAAGGGCATGAATACACCACAGCGGTACTCAGTAAGTGCCAAGCCTAACCTCGGTTGGGTAGTGACGAGGAAGGTCGGGCCCTACTGAGATAAAATATAATAATGAATCAACAGTATGCAAAACTGACAATAATAATGAGTACAGCAGTGAGATAAGACGGGTTAAACAAGGCAATATCAAATACACAAAGAACGGAACAACCACAGAATAAGTACATCCCAATACCAATGGTAACAATGAGGATCTCCCAGGATACCGTCCTGTAGTCCTTTTCTCAACTGTCCAGTGGATCTCCCGGGATGCCTTCCCGTAGTCCATCATATGTGTATATCCGAAGGATCCCCCGGGATACCGTCCCGTAGTCCAGCTATCAATGTGCAGGGGGATCTAACCCGCAGTCCCAAAGTAAATGTGCAGGGGGATCTATCGGGAATCGAACCCGCAGTCCCAAAGTAAATGTGCGGGGGGATCTATCGGGAATCGAACCCACAGTCCCAAAGTAAACAAACAAGGGGGGGAGCTACCGGAATCCCACATCCGTAGTCCCAATGTAAATGCGCAACCACAACCAGAAGATATTCAGAAATGAAGTACAAAAGGCAAACATCAGGTAGTACTAGCCTAGCATGCTTCACGTAGTACAGTCAAGGCAACTTAAAAAATTAGGCAAGTTAAATCAACTAAACATGCTTTTCTAATCTAACACAGGTTATAACTGCAAGTAAAACAAGGCAAATATGAAGGAAACTCACTCTCAATATCTTAAGTAAAAACCGGGTTTTCAACAATTAGCTCAAGTACGCGCTCGTCACCTCACGTACAAGGCACTCAATTACCACATATCAAATCCTAAGGGGAAAGGTCCCCCACACAAGGTTAGACAAGCCACTTACCTCGAACCGGCTCAAAATCAACTAGAAACCACGGCTTTGCCACGAGTATCCGACTCCAAATGGCCCAAATCTATTCAATACATTTACATATCATAAATAACATCGCAAACAACTGGTTTTGCTATTTAATTCAAAGCTATAGCGTGAAATTAGGTGAAATGACCAAAATGCCCTTCAGGCCAATGCCTCGGAATCGAATAATTTTCAGATTTTCAGAATCCTCGTACTCTCAGGAGTCTAACCATATAAAAATCTCCCAAATCGGAGGTCAAATGCTCACTCAAAACTCAATGGTTTAGCCTATGAAGTTTTGCCCAATTTCTTCCAATTTTTGATCCCAAATTCGAATTGAAAGGATGGATTTACCTACAAAATGATGAAATATAATTAGAAAGGATTAAAGAAACGTTACCCAATAGTCTTCTCTTCAAAACCCTCTGAAAATCGCCCTTGCCCGAGCTCAATTTGGTTTTTCTAACTTATGAAATCAAACCCTCAAATTTTTTATATCAGAACAGGCGTTTCCGCTTCTACGGACAAGAGACCGCTTCTGCGGACCCGCTTATGCGGAAAATGAGTCGCTTCTGCGACTTTCACTAAAGAGCCAATGTCCGCTTATGCGGACCATTAACCGCTTATGCGGTTCCGCTTCTGCGGAATTTAAGCAGCTTCTGCGGTTCTGATAAAAGTCCAAGTTTCCGCATCTGCAGTTCTCTTTCTCGCAGATGCGAGGCCGCTCCTGCGGAATTTCCTCCGCATCTGCGGTACCTAAAAAACTCTGCCCAAACCCGCTCCTACGATGACCAGGCCGCTTCTACGGTTCCCAAGCCGCAGAAGCGAAAATACCAGAAGAGAGAAAAACCAGCTGCTGCAACACATCAAAAATTCTTCCGTTAACCACCCGAAATCATCCCGAGGCCCCCGGGACCTCAACCAAAAGAACCAATAGCACCTAATACCTCATTCAAACTTGTACCAACCCTTAACCACGTAAAACAACGTCGGAAAGTCGAATTAATCATTGATTTGAGCCTAAGAACTTCAAATTCCATAAAAATACATTTTCGATCAAAAACCTAACCAAAACACGTTCGAATGACCTGAAATTTTGCACACACATCCCAAATGACACGACGGAGCTACTGCAACTTCCGGAATTCCATTTCGGCCCTCGGATCAAAAATTCACTATCGGACTGGAAATATTAAAAAAATTTAACCTTCGGCATTTCAAGCCTAAATGAGCTACGGACTTCCAAAATACATTCCGAACATGCTCCCAACCCCGAAATCACCTAACTGAGGTAATGGAACCATTGGATTTCCATTTCGAGGTCGTCTTCACACTGTTCTGACTATGCACCATTTTTCAACACTTAAGCTCTCATTTAGGGACTAAGTGTCCCAAAACTCTCCGAAACTCAACACCGAACGTCCCGGAAAGCCAAAATAGCAGAAATGAACTTAGGGGAAGCAGTTAATAGGGGATCGGGGCGTTAATTCTTAAGACGACCGGCCGAGTCGTCACATTTATGCTTGGAGGGCACTCGGTTTATTAGGTTGTGGACCGTGGAGTATCACTTCGGTTATGGTGGTTGTTCTTGTGTGTTATGGGAAAAAGGAGATTATGGACCAGAAAAAGATTATTGGCCTAGTTCGGTACGATCAGAATCGGCTTGAGGTCTGTAGATGGAATTAAATATGAATATGGGCTCTATATCAGGCCGAATATGTTCATTTCAACATATCTCTCCTTATGGAGGAGTATTCGGACGTTGGATGTCATTTCATCGTCGACTATTTCATGTAATGATATATTGTGCCGTGTGAGTTGCGAAACGGCTTGGTAAATTTTGTCTGTGTAGAATTTCCGCGTGGCGATGGTGTTATGTGAGGAGGATGGCTCTTTAGTTTCAGAACATATATCACACCTAAGTTGTGCTTGAGTTTGTTAGCTTATGGCGCCATATGTCCCCTCAAGGATAGTGTTATGCACTCAGTGCGCTTATGACTGGTATTTGGTATTTTGTGGTAATGAGCAATTTATCTCGACGTGTATCTCCTTATGTGAATTTTATGTGTGGATCGGGTGGCACGCCGCCATGGGTATGTTGTTTGGATCGGGTTGCACGCCGCAACAATGTGATGATAATTACAGTCCCTTATTTTCTATTATGTGTGTTTTGTTTCCCATTTTCTGAGGAAAGTTCATATTAGTTGTGTGATTTGAGTAGTCCCTTCCAGAGTTCATTTTCTTATGTATTGCGTTCGAGTTGGTAGCCTATTGGCACATTGTGGCATCAAATGAGACTTTTGGTCATGTCCGGGGTAGCTTGTTGCTTGAGCAGTTCGTACTAGGTGAAACAAGGTTATTGGATCTAGATCAGTGCAGTCAGATTGTATGAAGTATATTAAAGAGCAAAGATCATTATTTGGGTTCAGAATGAGGTAATGTTCTTGTCAAGAGTGTAGCCTCAATGATTTGTTGACCCGTCAGTTGGTTATGAATTTCTACATGTCTCTTCCATCGTGTAAGTATTGTAAGAGTTGGAACAAGACTTAGATGTATCATGAGGTGCATTGTGAACATCAAATTCGGGGAAAGTCGGCTATTATGGTCAGAGGATGTCATTATGGTCCTGTGAATGACGTGGTGCATAGTATGAATTCAGCAAAGGTAGGCAATCTTGTATCGGTGTATCATGTAGTGATTTATACGGTGTTCTTGTATTGGAAGCAGGCCTGGCAGAGAATTTCGGATGTTGAAACTGGGCTCTAAGACTCATTTGTTTGAATAAAGAGAATATCTTTAGATTTGCTCAAGCTAATGTGCTTAACTGAGTTGTGGTAGCACGGGTAGGTGCACAAGGTGTTTAACTGTGGTTTCATATAACTCTAGCGAAGTTCTTAGCACTTCGAGGACGAACGTATGTTTAAGTGGGAGAGAATGTAACGACTCGAACGGTCGTTTTGAGCTCTAGCGCGTCGTTCAGCAGTTTGAGGCCATGAGCAGCTTCACTTCAGGTATTATGACTTGTACACATGATCGGAATTGAATTCCGGGAAGTTCGGAGTTGATTTGGAAAGAGAATTCTCGTTTTAGAAGCTTTAAGTTGAAAGAATTGACTAAGACTGGATTTTTGAGTAAACGACCTTGGAATCGGGATTCGAAGGTTCCAGCAGGTTCGTATGATGATTTCGGACTTGGGAGTATGTCCAGATCGGGTTTCGGAAGACCCGGGAGCGCTTCGGCGCCTATTGTGGAAGTTAGCATTTTTGGAGGAATTTCATAAGTTTGGGTTGAAGTGCATTACAGTGTTATCAATGTCCATTTGGGATTCCGAGTCTGGGAATAGCTCCGTATGGTAATTCTGGTGTTTGGAGCGCGATCCGAAGTGAATTCGGAGGTCCATGGGTCATTTTGGAGTCATTTGGTTAAAGATAGAAATTTGAAGGTTTTTGAGAATGTTTGACTGGGAGTGGACTTTTTGATATCGTAGTCAGAATCCAATTCCCGGAGTTGGAATAGTTCCGTAATGTCGAATATGACTTGTGTGCAAAATTTGAGGTCAATCGGACGTGATTTGATAGGTTTCGACATCGAATGTAGAAGTTTGAAGTCCTAAAGTTCATAAAGTTCGAATTGAGGTGTGAATTGTGATTTCGGCATTGTTTGGTGTGATTTGACGCCTCGAGCAGGTCCACATTATGTTTTGGGACTGGTTGGCATGATTGGTTGGGGTCCTGGGGGCCTCGGGTGGATTCCGGATGGTTAACAGATCAATTTTGGAGTCTGAAGAAGAATTGAGATAGCTGATATCTGGTGTAACCGCACCTGCGAGGTCTTGGCCGCAGGTGCGGAGCCGCAGAAGCGGCCAAGGGTCGCATATGCGGTTTGGGAGAAGGGGTGCAGTTACCGCAGGTGCGGCACTTTAACCGCAGATGCGGGAGCGCACCTTCGTTGAGGAGACCGCAAAAGCGATTTTTAGCCCTGAGCCTGGGACCTCAAAAGCGGCACGTGTGCCGCAGAAGCGAGGGCCGCAGGTGCGGCTTGTGCACCACAGGTGCGGTAAGGCTGGAGGCAGTGTGTTCTTTTAAAATCGGGAGATGGTCATTTTTCTCCCATTTTCATTTGGTGTGGGCAACTTTGGAGATCTTCATGTGGGGTTTTTTCATCATTAACGACATGGTAAGCTAACCCTACCTATCTTGAGTTAAATATATTGATTCTGTATGGATTTTAGCATGTAAAATGGTAGAAATTTGGGGGGTTTGAGGAAAACCTAGAAAATTTGTATTCTTGGACTTTAACCACGATTTTGGTCATGGAATTGAGAGTAAATTATATAATTGAGTTTGTGATGTTATGGGTATACTTTATCTTCGAAATATTTCGGAATTCGGGCACGTGGGCCGGAGGGCGATTTTGTCTACTTTTCGATCGGGGTTAGGAATTGTTATAAATTGGATTATAACGAGTAGTTGATCTCATATTAATGGGTTTACATAATTATTGGCTAGTGTTGGAGCATCTTTGCATCGATTTGAGTCTTCAGAAGGGCGTGGATTGCCGGTTGTGGAACTTCGGAGCGAGGTGAGTCTCCTTTATAACCTTGTAAGAGGGAATTGTCCCCATAGGTGAGTTAATTGGTTATGTGCTCCTATTTGTGGGGACTACGTACGCACGAGGTGACGAGAGTCTGTGCGTAGCTGCTATTATGTTTAAGTCCGGTAGTCTAGGACGCAAAAGCATGCTATACTTGGCATATTTGTAATCTTATTGACAGCTTGAATTGCCTAAATCATATCGAATTAGTAAATAAATTTCTAAAAAGGATTGAACTTCATTTCATTGAATTGTTAAGAGAGAATTGGCTTTTCTTTGGATAAATTGCTCCTTGATGAATTCTTGATTTGACTGTTGAATGTGTTTATCTATTGTGGAACGGGCCAAACGCCTCGGTAGATTAAATAGATGCATCTATGGTTGACGCCATTCGACCCTCTAGCAGTGCACGATTTAAATATTATTGGATCGGGCCGTACATCCTCAGCATGATTTGCGCATGCTTGTATTGCTTGCCTTGAAATTAATTAAAGTTGATATTGTTTCTTCTTGGTTTGAGAATGTATGTATAAATGATGAAAAAAGGTAATTTGGGAATTTCGCACAAAAGAACGGATGGTATACTTGCTTCACTCTATTGAATTACAATCATGTTTATATAAATCCTCGATTTGTTATACTATTGATGTGTAATTATTGGACAATTAATAAGTGTCGAAGTCGACTTCTCGTCTCTACTTCTTCGAGATTAGGCGAGATACTTACTGAGTACACGTTGTTTTCGTACTCATGCTACACTTGCTGTGCATTTTTGTTGCACAGGCATCTGCATCTCTAGCGGCCTAGTGGTCATAGCAGCATGGTTGATACGGAGACTTAGGTGAGCTTCACTTCTCGAGATGACCCGCAACCAGTAGAGTCTCTTTCAGATTTCCATATTTATTATCTGTCCTATTTGTATTCCTGGACAGTTGTTATATTATTTCGTTTCCTAGAGAAGGCTCGTGTACTTGTGATACCGGGTTCTGGGATGATAATGGGATTGGTTAATACTGAGTTTGTTAAAGATATCAGTATCTATTCAGTAAAACTTATTACGTATTGTTTAATGTACAAAAGGAACGATTTCGAAAATGTTAAAACAAGAAATTTCAAGTAAATTGGTGTTGGCTTGCCTGACAATGGTGTCCGGCGCCATCACGACCCTTAGTGGATTTTGGGTCATGACAATTATATCTTGCGTTATGGTTGTGACTTGATGCACCTTGTTCAGACTTACACAGTGTGTGGCTGTGGGATTCGGATCTTGTAATGAATTCTGGATGATAGAGATGGAGTTCTAAGGTTTAAGGCCAAGGTTGAAATGAAGACTTCTAATTATGTTGTGTCGGCGGGCTTATGTGGATCAGAGTAACATGGGATCGGCCCCAGGTTTATGTTTAGTAAGATTACACCGTGATTTGATAGCTTTGGAACGACTCCTAGCACGTTCGAGGATGAACGTGAGTTTAAGTGGTGGAGGATGTAACGACCCGACTAGTCGTTTTGAGTATCTGCACTTCGCTCGGTGATTTAGAGCCAAACTCTTTGTTCGAAGCCTTTAGAACCTCATTCTAGCCTTCCTTTATTTGCGTGCACAGTCCGGGTATTGACCCAGGAGGCTTATATGAAAAAAAAACTGATAAAAACAAGAATTTTTTCCTAAAAAGTTAATTTTAGTTGATTTCAGTCAACGTTTTGAGTAAATGGACCGAACCCGTATTTTTGACGGTCCCGGTGGGTCTATATTGAAATATGGGATCTAAGCGTGTGCCTGGAATCGAATTCCGAGGCCCCTAGCTTGAGTTATGAATTTTTATTGAAAATTAAAAGTTAGAAAAATCTAATGTTTTTAAGAATTGATTGAATGTTTGGCACTGTTGATACCGGGTCCGTATTTTGGTTCTGGATCCCAGTACAGGTCCAATATAATATTTTTGACTTATCTGTGAAATTTGGTGAGAAACGGAGTTGGTTTGACGTAATTCGGACGTCCGGTGGTAAAAATAGAGATTTCAAGGCTTTCTTGAAAATTTCATTCGATTTGGTGTCCAATTCGTAGTTCTAGGTGTTATTTTGGCGATTTGATCGCGCGAGCTAGTTGGTATGATGTCTTTTAGACTGGTGTGCACTTTTGGTTTGGAGTCCCAAGGGGCTTGGGTGTATTTTTGGATCATTGGGTGAGAGACTAGTAAAGTTAAGAAACTCGGGAGTTTGACCATGGTGAATATTGGGTTAAGACGACCTCTTTTCAGTGCTTTGAGTGCGCGAGCAGGTCCGTAGCGTGTTTTATGATTGAAATTCATATATGCTTTGTGTCCAGGAGGTTCCGGATGAGTTTCGAGGTAGTTCCGGATCATTTCGGAGAAGTTTGGGTTTTGCTGATTTCTGGTTATTCGCAATTGCAAAAACACTGTTCATCCACAGTTGCCAACCATTTGTGGCTATTGCGAAAACTTTGTTCATTGGGAAATGCGAAGTTTTGTTCGCAAATGCGACATCTGTAGCCTGTTAAGTGTTGAGAATTCCGAGTTTTTGCTTTATTTTTCATATTTTTGAACCCTAGCTTCGAGGTGAGGCGATTTTGAGAGGGGATTTTCATACCAAAATATTGGATAAATATCTTTAACCAATTTCCAACTATATTTCATGATTTTATACCGGATTTAACATCAAATTCATGGGAAAACTATGGAAAAATTTGGGGATTTTGTCAAAGTTTTGAAAAATCAAAATTTGAGATTTGGGAGTTGAATAAGACTCGGATTTGAAAACAAAACACATATTTGGACTCGTGGGGCTATGGGTAGTCAAGACCTACCTTTGGACCCGGGTTTTGACCGGGCAAGCCCGGGGTTTGACTTTTGTTGACTTTTTTATAAATTGAATAAAAATCATAACTTTTTTTTGTTGAAATTGTTTTTTCTTGCATCATGTGGTGTATTCAAGTCGTCATTGGCTAGATTGAGTCGAGCGGATGCGAATTTGTAGAGGAAAAGGCTAAGTTGAGTGTTGAGTTAGCCGGATCGAGGTAAGTGTTTTGCCTAGCTTTGTTGAGGAAATTTTTCCTCCTATTTGTCATTGTTTGCTAAATGCGGGGGTGATACATATATGAGATGACGGGTGTATATGTATGTGCCAGGGTTAATCATGCTCGGGGGTGAATTATGTTATATTTGTGTTTGTAGAATTTTGTGACATTCTGCTTAATGCCTTGTTTGACTCTTAGATACTAAGGATATGATATTAAATGATAGATATCAAGACTTAGTTTGTTATAACTTGACCAAACTTGATGGAAATTGTAAGAATACATTGATGTGTCTAATTCGGTCATCTCTATGCGAAATCATTACTACAATCGAATTTGTTGAGATGCTAGGCTCTATACTTGTGTTGTGGATCATTTATGAGATTCGTGGAAGTATTTGAATAATACGGTTCTTGAGGGTTGTTGAACCATTGTTGACTTGGAAAGTTGGGATTTGGAATATGTTTGGAATATTCGTTTAAGCACTCTCCTTGATGTTATTTGTGCTTCCTGCCTTATTTTTCATTGATACTCATATGCTTGGTAAGAAAGAGTGTAAAGCACGAAGGGTGATGCCGTGCTATTGTTTATACATTATCATGTGAGGGAGAGTGTAAAGCACGAATGGTGATGCCGTGCCATATTATTGAGAGTAAAAGCACGAAGGGTGATGCCGTGCCACATTATTGAGAGTAAAAGCACGAAGGGTGTTGCCGTGCCATATCATTTGGGAGTAAAAGCACAAAGGGTGATGCCGTGCCATTTCATTTGTATTATTATGTTTGTATGTTATGGTGAGGTCATGGCACGAAGGGTGTTTCCGTGCAGGTGAGGACGAGGGACATGCATTTTGATGTGATATCTGTTTTCCGTGTATACGGTTGTGCCCTTAGCTTGGGCTGTTATTGTTGTATTTACATATTTGAGGTGACTTGTTGTTATTGTCCTATACTTGATCTTTATCTCGATTGTTGTTGCACTGTCCATGTCTTTTACTTGCTTAACTTACAATTACTATGTCTATTTCTGCTTTTACATTATATGATGTATCTATTCTGTTGCACTTCAGTATAAGCCTTCCACTATGCTAGCCATTCATGCCCTTACTTGTTAATTTGTAAAGAACATGTGTTTTCCTCTTAATTGTTATATTTGTACTTAGTCCTCCAACATGCTAGTTAATTGAAGTTAATATTTCCTGTTTTCCAATTGTTGTTGTTACTCACAAGTTTTCCTCTTAGTCCTTTACTGTGACCCATATGTGTATCCTTGTCCACAGTTGCTACTTGCGTATTTCCCACTTAGAAGTTCCTATTATTGTGTTCTTGTGATATAGTTGGTTTTGTTATACGATCACTTGGGAAAAATGAATTAAACGAAGGAAGGGTGTTGCCGTGCTAATCGAATTGTTACATAATTTCATTTATAGATGGTGAGGATGAGATAAAAGCACGAGGGTGTTACCGTGCCATGTGATTTGACATTTTGACATTTTTTGACATATATCTCATACCAGGAAATATCGTAAATATTCTATTGTGGTTCTTTGCAGTATTCATTGTCTGACTCGTTAGTACTTCGACGAGGTTAGAAAAAATACAACCAGTACATGGGGTCAGTTGTACTGATACTGCACTTCTGCACATCTCGTGCAGATTTTGGAGCGGAGCTGCTGGTGACGTCGGGTGCTGATTCAGAAGATGTTCGTGCGTTTGGATATAGCTGCCACTTGTCCTTGGTAGTTTAGATTATTGCTAATCTGTTTATGTAATCTTCAAACAGAACGTAAATTTATTTGAATCAGTTTTGAAGTTCCAAATCATAGAAGCTCGTGATTCGTACTACTTGGTCTTGGTAAATTTGTAAATGTTCAGTTATCTATTTTCTATCCTCTTGTAATGTCACGCCCCGAACCTGGGCCTGGACGTAACACGACACTCGATGCCTGACTACATGTGACCGAGCGAACCAACTCGCTGGCTGAATCAACATGTGGTATCATAACATACTGAATGCAGAAGATAAACTAACACATGCTGATATACTGAAAGTCTGGATGATATAAATTAAAGTGCGAAAATACTAATACAATTCTGAAACATATTTGTAGCCAACAAAGCTTAATATGAAAAGCCTGTGACTGTCTAACTGTTACTCTAATCTATGAAGCCTCTAACGAAGTACTGAAAACACTGACTGCCTGTAAATACTGAAAGACTGTAAAGTAATGATAATGCCCCGAAAGAACTGGGGATCACCAAACAGTTGGTACGAGAATCCTAGCGCTCTGAATCATCAACCTGTAAATCATTACCTGCATTGTGAGATGCAGGCCCCCCAAAAAAGGGACGTCAGTACATTTGAATTGTACTGGTATGTAAAGCAACAGAAAGAAAGAATTATAAATACTGAAACTGAAACTAAGCTGATAACTGAAATGATAACTATTGAAACTGAAACTGAAGTGAGAACTGGTAACTAGACTGATAACTGAAAAGATAACTGATAACTGATAACTGAACTAATAACTTAAAAGATAACTGATAACTGATAACCGAACTGAATAAAGGAAGTAAGGATATGAATACTCCCTCTTCTGAATGGTGAACAACCTGTTTATCTGAATATTAAACTGCGGCCTCAGGCCCAATATATATATGTGCACAACTGCGGCCTCGGACCTAAATATACGTATACATAACTGCGACCTCAGGTCCAAAATGCATAAAGCATAAACTGCGGCCTCAGGCCCAAAGATGCATAAAGCATAAACTGCGGCTCAGGCGCAAAGATGCATAAAGCATAAACTACGGCCTCAGGCCCAAATACAGGTGTTCAACAATCAATACCTGAGAATCAAACTGCAATACATGATAATGAAATACTGAATCACACCGAGTTACATGATACTGGAATACTGGATCACACTAAGTTATATAATACTGGAATATTGGATCCACTGAGTTACAGAATACTGGAATATTAGATCACACCGAGTTACATAATACTGGAATACTGAATGGGACTAGACTGAGACATGTATTCTTGAACTGATTATGAACATGGAACTTCAACTATTTATGGCATACTAAGTAATCTATACTAAGACTCGGGGGCATCAAACCCAAGTCTATATTGAATACGCACTGAGCTCACAACATTCAGAATGAAAGTGGGGAACGAGTTATGAAGCTAGAGAATAGTAGTTCTGCAACTATTCAAGGAACTAGGCTATACTATATTTCTGAGGCAATTAGTAACGTCGTAAAAGAAACGTAGTGTAGGGAGAATCATTAAAATTCCCAAACATAGAGAGTTAGCCTCACATACCTTAACTTCCTGCTCTTGAGCATAATACAACATTCGCCAACCCTTTCAACTTTAATCTATATCAATACAAGTCAAAGGGATTCCAAATTAGCAACAATAGCCATGTTTTGGTCACTTAGCTATTCTATCAAACACTTCGTGGCATAAGGCTTCATAGCCCTTATTAATGGTGTCTCTACACCCAATAACACATTCTCTTGCTCCTAGATAAATTCTAAAGTCACAAATGATTATAATTCAACATTATTCTTTATCACCCATAAGGTAATCAGCACCCATTACCAATAATAACCAATCAACAACCCAAACCTATCACCGTTCATGCTTTTCTATCAAACTCATCAACTCATATCTCATGAACTAGAGTTTATAAACATTAATTCAGTGATAGAATCAATTAGAGGATGAAGATATTACCTTTTCGACGTTCAATCTTCTTGAATTCGAGTTCTAGGGTTTCTTCTCTCAACAATGGTGTCCCAATCGAATATCTAATGATATGGAGGGTTTATGCATGTTAATAAGATGTTGGAAAATTAAAATTAAGTTAGAATCACCATTAGAACTTACCTTGGGTGGTGGAGGGACCCTTAAGGAGTTAGGTTTTTGAGAGCTTTACTTTCTAGAGCAAGTTTTTATGTTTTGGGGCTGTGGGGGACGAAATAGGGCTTAAAAAACGACTTCCCAAGTCGTCCACCGTGTCCCAGTTGGCACGACCACGGTCCTGACCGCGGTAAATCGCTGGAACACTGCCTCGCCACCGCGGTCACGGTAAAACGCGGCGGACCGTGGTGGTTGCATACCTTTCTGTCAAACGGGCATAACTTTTTGTATGGAGCTCCGTCTAGGCTCCACAATATATCGTTGGAAAGCTATTTCAAAGGCCTACAACTTTTATGCTTTGTGTTTTCCCAAATTCTTTACAAATTGTCACTAAATCCTACTGGAAGACGGAGCTTCTGCAAACTTAGTCAATTTTGTCAAATCTTATGCACCTCACTCTCCGTCTTGATTCCAAAACAACAATTTTCACCCATAATCATCCCGATGGGACTTCACGTGTATAAAATATCAAATTAATACCTATTTAATATGTCCACACCTAGTCCGAATGTACATGATGTTACATTATCTCCCCATTGGGATCATTCGTCCTCGAATGATTGTCCTAACTGTAACCTCCGCTAACACCGAACCTTAAATGGGTCAGGTGGAAACATGGACTTTCATTAACACTTGCATACTAAACATAATGAATACACGATTAATGATTTGTTGAGATACTGAACTAAATGACTACTGCATTGACTGAATATTGGTCTGCCATAGATACGTGAATATTGAACTAACATAGATATCTGAATATTGAACTGTCACGAATAATTGAGTATTGAAATAACATCAATATCTGAGTACTAAGTTGGCATGAATATCTAAGTATTGGACTGAAATAAGTAGTTGAGTATTGAACTGACTTGAATATTTGAGTATTGAACTGACATGAGTATCTGAGTACTGAACTGGCATGAGTATCTGACTATTGAACTGACATGAGTATCTGAGTACTGAACTGACATGAGTATCTGAGTACTGAACTGGCATGAGTATTTGAGTGCTGGAAACTTGAATGTTATAACATGACACGTGAAATACTGGTTGTACCACCACTAATTCTGGTGGCAACTCCAACTCATAAGCTAATTGACCGATCCTTCGCAAGATTCTATATGGCCCAATATAGTAGGGACTATGCTTTCCCTTCTTCCCAAATCTCATAATGCCTTTCATAGGCGAAACTTTCAGAAACACCCAATCACCAACATGAACGAACCATTTAGCGATCTACACCTTCTCCCATGCAGAGTTTCGCACAGTGCCATCTTGGTACTGAAATGGTAGGTGTTATTATTAGAAGGTCAATGAGAGGTATGTGATCATCCCAATTACTGTTAACATCAAGGACATATCCTCAACTGTTTAAATAAAATGCTCTGCCTGGCCATAAAGTTTACGACGTTCCTTTTCATGTCGTTCAACCAATAAACCTCCTTAAGACCATGATACATATTTACGTGGTACCTGAGTAACAGATACCCGAAATTCTGGCTCTAGCATGATCTCCTCTTAAGTCCATCTATGTCTGGAACGCACAATCTGTCCTAGTACCTCAGAGTACCATCATCTCCCCCTTATTCAAAAGCCATCATCTTATACTTGTGAATCTCCTCCTTCAACTGCAACACGTAGGGATCATCAAATTGTTTCTCCTTCTCTATGGCTATAAGGGGGGACAAGTTCTGTTCTAGACAACAACTCCGTCATCTTCGAAGTCCGAAGTCGAACTCCTATCTTGGCTGGTGAACTTCTTTCACTAGAGTTCTCTTATCTACCTCAATCATGAGTTATACTTCCCACACTTTATCTTCTTAAGCACTTCCTGAAAACACTTATAATATTATTGTGAACTAAGTCTTTGACATGTACTCTAAATTTTAAAGTCCCGTGCAATGGCACTACCCTCATAACACATAAAAAGGCATGATTTTATAGCTTTTCTGTGATCACTTTATCATCAATAACTAAGCTCGGTGATCATTCTACTCACTTTGTGTTTCTTACACAAGCTAGACATAATCCGTATGGTAATTATATAATTTTCCCTCATTACCGAACTGATTTTCTTTTTCATACCCCATGCTAACTATTCCGGTTTCAAATCTCTAACTGGACTTACTGAAAATTTTCACATCACCCCTTAGACCAAAGGTCTTATACTTGCGGGTCCTTCCTTTTTTTTTTGTTGGGATCCTAACAACTTTCTTTATCTTCTGCAACTCTTTGCACTTTACGTTAATGACGACTCATCTCCCAACTTACCTCTGAGAAATCTTTCTTACTAGGAAAAACGAAATTATTCACTTAACGAAAAGTTAATGTATTCACAACTATCATACACAATCTTAATGATTTAACTCTACTCACACTGTCAATCCTGGAGAAACCATATTACGAAAATTCCTAAAGGCTATTCTTCTATAGTTTTCTCTCTTACTGCCTAGCTGATTTGTTTTCCACTGCCATTGTACTTCGAGTTTAACTTAAACTCTTTGGGTTCTAGCACATGCATTCGGTATTTCAAACTGCCATCCACTCACTAGAAATAACCTGGCTAAATGAATCAAATTGTACCTCTACTAGCTCTGCTGAAATTGCTAATTTATTGTATCTACTCAACACTTACTTAATATCCTTTTTCTAACCACCTGCTAGCGTCATATTTTCTTCTCCCGCTCTGGATAACTAAAATGAAGCATAAGGTTACTCCTAACATGCCTTATCATCTGACCATATTCTTTTGCCGTGCACTATCATTCTTTTTGAACTATGCACATGGATCGCACTTAGGGAAAGTTCATCTGTCTTAAACAAAATTGGAATATCTAACCCCAAACTTTCTATACACTTCAAAATCACTTCAGACTATAAACCTCCAACCTAAACACATAGTCATATCAAGGGGAACTGTCATATCTTTTATCTAACAATAATAGCCACTTCGTATATAAATTCACTAACATGGTACTTTCTAGTTCTGATTTGAATAAATCTAAACGACATAAAATCATTCACTAAAATTCAATGTTGCCTGATCTTGGTTCTCATTTCGTACATCATATTATTCTTAGCTACATTTCCCTTAGGCTCTTTTCTGTCCAAAACTATAGTGATCAATCATATGCCCGCTGCGGTTGAATTCTTAACCTGATACACCGTGGGGTCTGACATACGGATACACTGCCATACATATCTGATAAATCACTTTATGCACCATCCAGTGAGTCTTGGGTCTTAATCCCTAAAACATGCGAAGATTTTGCTATAATCACTGTTACTTACATTTTCTTTGAGCATCCATATGCATCACTGTATACTCACAAGTCTATAGAAATTTTGATACAATGAAAATTGGAGATCTGGTAGCTGAATAACTAATAACTGGCATACTGAATAACCATAAACATATTAACTGAAAGACTGTATAACTGGTAGCTGAGTAAAACTTATGACCATAAAACGTAATAACTGCTTTTGTACTTTCTGATAAAGTTATGCTCTAATATGTACTACTATCCATTGCATCACACTTTTAACGTCCTCTCAAGTCTCATATTTACCAAGCTGTACTCCATAATTATACCTCAATGGGCAATTATCCTCTCTAGGACGTTAGGTTTCTCCTGCGCGTCGCTTTGGCATCCAATACGTTTGGAATTCGATAGGAAGAGAAGGTTAACTATTGCTCTAGGCTTCATGGCACGATCTAGAGTATAAAGAAATGAGACAATCCTGGATGTCTTGGTAGTTAACCGTTTATATGAGTGGCCGGCACACACATATAAAGGAAACTCCACTGGACACGGCTTCATAGACTCCCTAGGACTCTTGAACCTAGTGCTCTGATACCAAGCTTTGTCACGCCCCGAACCTGGGCCTGGACGTAACACGGCACACGGTGCCTGACTACATGTGACCGAGCGAACCAACTGGCTGGCTGAATCAACATGCGGTATCATAACATACTGAATGCAGAAGATAAACTAACACATGCCGATATACTGAAAGTGTGGATGATATAAATCAAAGTGCGAAAATACTAATATAATTCTGAAACATATTTGTAGCCAACATAGCTTAATATGAAAAGCCTGTGACTCTGTCTAACTGTTACTCTAGTCTATGAAGCCTCTAATGAAGTACTGAAAACACTGACTACCTGTAAATACTGAAAGACCGTAAAGTAATGATAATGTCCCGAAAGAACTGGGGATCACCAAACAGCTGGTACGAGAATGATAACTATTGAAACTGAAATTGAAGTGAGAACTGGTAACTGAACTGATAACTGAAACGATAACTAATAACTGATAACTGAAAAGATAACTGATAACTAATAACAGAACTGATAACTGAAAAGATAACTGATAACTGATAACTGAATAAAGAAAGTAAGGATATGAATACTCCCTCTTCTGAATGATGAACAACCTATTTATCTGAATAAGCTACGGCCTCGGGCCCAATATATATGTGCACAAGCTACGGCCTCAGGCCCAAGTATACGTATACATAACTACGGCCTCAGGCCCAAAAATGTATAAAGCATAAACTACGGCCTCAGGCCCAAACATGCATAAAGCATAAACTACGGCCTCAGGCCCAAGTATGCATAAAGCATATAAACTACGGCCTTAGGCCCAAATACAGGTGTTCAACATTCAGGAATTTAAAATCAGAAATTGAGAATCATACTGCAATACATGATAGTGAAATACTGAATCACACTGAGTTACATGATACAGGAATACTGAATAGGACTAGACTGAGACATGTATTCTTGAACTGATTATGAACACTGAAACTTCAACTGTTTATGGCATACTGAGTAATCTACATTAAGACTCGGGGGCATCAAACCAAAGTCTATATTGAATACGCACTGAGCTCACAACGTTCAGAATGAAAGTGGTGAACGAGTTATGGAGATAGAGAATAGAAGTTCTATAACTCATCAAGGAATTAGGCTTAACTATATTTCTAAGGCAATTGGTAACGTCGTAAAAGAAACGTAGTGTAGGGAGAATCATTAATATTCTCAAACATAGAGAGTTAGCCTCACATACCTTAACTTCCTGCTCTTGAGCGTAATACAACATTCGCCAACCCGTTCAACTTCAATCTATATCAAGACAAGTCAAAGTGATTCCATACTAGCAATAATACTCATGTTTTGGTCACTTAGGCATTTTATGAAATACTTGGTGGCATAAAGCTTCATAGCCCTTATTAATGGTGTTTCTACACCCAATAACCCATTCTCTTGCTCTTAGATAAATTCTAAATTCTCAAATGGTTATAAACAACATTATTCTTTATCACCCATAAGGTAATCAACACCCATAACCAATAATAACCAATCAACAACCCAAACCTATCACCATTCATGCTTTTCTATCACACCTATCAACTCATATCTCATGAAATAGAGTCTATAATCATTAATTCAATGATAGAATCAACTAGAGGGTGAAGATATTACCTTTTTGATGTTCAATCTTCTTGAATTTGAGTTCTAGGATTTCTTCTCTCAACAATGGTGTCCCCATCGAATGTCTAATGATATGGAGGGTTTACCCATATTAATAGGATGTTGGGGAATTGAAATAAATATAGAATCACCATGAGAACTTACCTTGGGTGGTGGAGGGACCCTTAAGGAGTTGGGTTTTTGAGAGCTTTCCCTTCTAGGACAAGTTTTAATATTTTGGGGCTGTGGGGGACGAAATAGGGCTAAAAAAATGACTTCCCAAGTCATCCACCGCGTCCCGGTTGGCGCGGCCACGGTCCTGACCGCGGTAAATCGCTGGAACACTGCCTCGCCACCGCGGTCGCGGTAAAACGCGGCGGACCGTGGTGGTTGCATACCATTCTATAAAACGGGCATAACTTTTTGCACGGAGCTCTGTTTGGGCTCCACAATATATCGTTGGAAAGCTATTTCAAAGGCCTACAACTTTCATGCTTTGAGTTTTCCCAAATGCCTTACACATTTTCATTAAAACCTGCTGGAACACGGACCTTCTGCAAACTTAGTCGATTTTGTCAAATCTTATGCACCTCACTTTCCATCTTGATTTTTAAACAACTATTTTCACCCATAATCATCCCGATAGGACTTCATATGTCCAAAATATAACCTTACTATTCCTTTAACTCATTCATACCTAATCCGAATGTGCGGGATGTTACAATAAAATATGTTTTTAAGGGGTAGAAAAGGTAAACAACATTTCGCTGAAGGCCTTCGTGTTTTTTTAGTGTACGTGCGTTGCACGTGTGCATCGCGTTAATCATTATTAAGCATATACAAAAAAATTTGAAAAACAGCAGTTGAAGTTAAAATAATGCAATATATGTTTAAATAATAAAAATCAATTCACATTGATAAAATAGTTAAATTCAATATTTTTTGGACATACAAAAGATGATGAATTTAGTTGGATTAGTTAAATAATATTTGCAATTATAAATAATTTATTATATAAAAAATAAAGATGGTATATTTTTATAATTCACCTAACATATCTTCATAAATGTTACATTCAATATGTTATTACAGAAAAAGATAATGAATTCAAAAAAAAAGGCAAATAATGAATATAAGAAAATAATGAAGAATTAAATATTAATTTTAAATTTTGGACCATCCATTTTTTTTAAAGAACTAAGAGCCATCTCTATCAGTTGATATAAAATGGAGTATAAAAATTTTATGCTAATTCCACTCGTGTAACCAATCAATTAGTTTTTCACTTTTTTGAAAAATAAAGAAAATAATATTTAATTTTAATTTATCAAAATTCTAAAATAGATATTTTATGCAGAAAATGAGGTTAATCTACTTTTATAATAAAAGAGATTAAAAGTTTAAAAATATTATACGCCCTTTATTTTCATTCTTTGTTCTTTTCTCCGATTGACTTCACTCACATTTTGTCGATATTTTGTATTTGAGTTTTGTACTTTTATAATAGTATAAATAAATAAATAAATATTATTTTGAAACTTTAAATAATCTCACATTTTAAATATTATAGTGTATTTATAATTTTATCAAATTAAACTTTTATTTTCAATGTGTTCAAATAAGAAAATTTATATAAGACGAAATATTAACTAATTACAAAATATTAAAAATTAGGAGATCCTACATATAAAGTTAATAAGAAAATTGTAATTTTAGCTAATAAGAATTTTTTTTTAAAGTGTTCAATGAGAAAAGAATTTATACAAATAAAATTTAGTGATATAGTCATAAATTTTAGGAATTCTTATGTATAATTTAAATAAAAAATAATTTCTAAAGATAAGTTTTTTTTTTATTTCAAAAATTTAAATTTTAGAAAATAATAAAATACTATTTTTTTCAAATGTAAAATCAAATTTAAAACAATTAAAAAGTCAATTTTCTTGCGAGTAGACTGACAGATTAACTTATTTTACATGATTTATTCTATGTAGAGTTACTCATCTTAACCTAAATTATATTCCATACATTAACTCTAAGTAAATTTTTTTTTTTAGGAGAGTTTTTAGTTGTCTATAGTGAAATTTATTCGCTCATTAATGCCTAGGGCAATTGCTCATGCATTTTTGGATCAAATTATGGTGTTTTCCACTTTTCACATGTAAATTTCAATTTATCTTTTGCGGAAGTCACTTTAGAACTTTAATAATTCATGGAAATAAAGCTATTTAAAAATTAATTTTAAAATCCTAAATATTAGAATTTTGTACATAAGGAACAATTTAATAAATAAAACTTTAGTTGATTTCAAATTCTAAATATTTGAAAAATAACTTAAATTACTATTTTGTCTAATGTGAACTCCATTTTTAAAGGGTAAAAAAAGCGATGGCATTTCGCTAAGAGGTTTTGTGCTTTTAATATAGTATAGAAAATATAGATTTAATAAATATAATATATGTAATTTATAAAAATAAAATTTTAATAAATTTAAAGTCCTAGATATTAGGAATATATACATAAACACATACTCCTAAACCTAAGAGAAGGTAAAACTGCTTGAGACTTTTACTAATAAAATAAAAAAATTCTAAACCTAAAAGGAGGTGAAAGTGCACGAAAAGTTTAGCTGAAATATTTATAAAAAATTCATAAATTTTCTTACCTAACATAATTATAAAGAATTAATCTTTTTCTTGTAAAAAACTAATCGGTTATTTTCCTTTGAAAAATATTCCTACACTTAAATCAAATTCTCAATTTTTTATAACTTATAACAAAACAAAAAAACTCCTAAGTCTAAAAGGAACCGAAAATACTCAAAACTTTTAGCTAGATTATTACCTATATTAGAATTAATTATTGAAGTGTGTGACAACCCCAAAACGTAAAAGTGATTCAAAGAAGCTCTTCCCTCTCTCTAAGATAAACACATCTCTAAATCATCTCCCTAGGATTTTCTTCAACCTTGGCAACCTTCTCCAAATGAACACTTACAACCCTACCAAGCCAAGCCAAACTAGAACTACCATTCATCCCCCAGAAGCAGAAACAACTCCCATTCTTTCAATGGAAGGATTAGCCAATTCCGCCCCAACCCCAGGTACTGCCCCAACCAAAGCCATAACGGACATAAAAATGTGTACAGACCAGCACCCAAACGAATACTCAAACGGGGAAAACGACCCTAACACCGGTAATACAAAGAAGATGCCCTTCTTAGACACCCAAAAATCGAACAGAATCTATGACCAGGTGTAACGACCCGACTGGTCGTTTTGGGTATCTGCACTTGGCTCGGTGTTTTGAGGGCTCGAGTTTCTTCGCATGATGTATTATGACTTGCGTAAATCGTCCGTATTGGTTTTCAAGTTATCCGAAATCAATTTGGAAGAATGAACTTCGAGAGTTGAGTACTAAGTTGAAAGAGTTCACCAAGTTTGACTTTTCGGCAGTTGACCTCAGAATGGAGTTTCGTCAATTCTGTTAGCTTCGTTGGGTGATTACAGACTTAGGAGCGCATCCAGATTGTAATTTGGAGGTCCGTAGCAGAATTAGTATTGAATTAGCGAAAGTTGGATTTTTAGGAAGTTTGACCGGGAGTGGACTTTTTGATATCAGTGTCGGATTCCGATTCCGGAAGTTGGAATAGGACCGTAATGTCAAATGTGATTTGTGTGCAAAATTTGAAGTCAATCGGAGGTGATTTGATAGATTTCGGCATCGGTTGTGGAAGTTGAAGTTTCAAAGTTCATTAATTTTGTTTGAGGTGTGATTCATCATTTCGAGGTTGTCATGCGTGAATTGAAGCTTCGAGTAGGTTCTCTTGTCATATGGAATTTTTCTGCAAAATTTGGCGCCATTCAGAGTTGATTTGATAGGGTTCGGATGCTCGGTTGTGATTCTAGAAGTTCTTGAAGTTTAATTTGTTTTTCATGTGTTTTGGCATCCGATTCGTGGTTTTAGAAGTTATTTTGGTGATTTGAGCACAAGAGCAAGTTCGTGTTGTGTTTTTAGACTGGTTTTCACTTTTGGTTTGGAGTCCCGAGGGGCTTGGGTGTATTTTTGGATCATTTGTTGAGAGACTAGTAAAGTTAGGAAACTTGGGAGTTTGACCATGATAAATATCGGGTTAAGACGGCCTCTTTTCAGTGTTTTGAGTGCGTGAGCAGGTCCGTAGCGTGTTTTATGATTGAAATTCATATATGGTTTGTGTCCGGGAGGTTCCGAATGAGTTTCGGGGTGGTTTCGGATCATTTTGGAGAAGTTTGGGTTTTGCTGGTTTCTGGTGCGACACTGTTCATTCGCAATTGCGAACCTCTTATGGCAATTGCGAAAACACTATTCATCCACAATTACCAACCATTTTAATTGCGATAACATTGTCCATTGGTAAATGCGAAGTTTTGTTCGCAAATGCGACATCTGCAGCCTGTTAAATGCTGAGAATTCCGAGTTTTTGCTTCATTTTTCATATTTTTGAACCCTAGCTTCGAGATAAGACGATTTTGAGAGTGGATTTTCATACCAAAACATTGGGTAAGTAACTTTAATCAATTTTCAACTATATTTCATGATTTTATACAAGATTTAACATCAAATTCATAGGAAAACTATGGAAAAATTTGGGGATTTTGTCAAAGTTTTGAAAAATAAAAATTTGAGAATTGGGAGTCGAATAAGACTCGGATTTGAAAATAAAACACATATTTGGACTCGTGGGGCTATGGGTAGTCAAGACCTACCTTTGGACCCGGGTTCTGACCGGGCGGGCCTGGGGGTTTGACTTTTGTTGACTTTTTAAAAATTGAATAAAAATTATAGCTTTATTAATTGAAATTGTTTTCTCTTGCATCGTGTGTTGTATTCAAGTCGTCATTGGCTAGATTGATTCGAGCGGAGGCGAATTTGTAGAGGAAAAGGCTAAGTTGAGTGTTGAGTTAGCCGGATCGAGGTAAGTATTTTGCCTAGCTTTGTTGAGGCAATTTTTCCTCCTATTTGTCATTGTTTGCTACATGCGGGGGTGATACATATATGAGGTGACAAGCGTATATGTATGTGCCAGGGTTAATCATGCTCGGGGGGTGGATTATGTTATATTTGTGTTTGTAGAAGTTTGTGACATTCTGCTCAATGCCTTGTTTGACTCTTAGATACGAAGGACATTGTCACGACCCAAAATCCACTAAGGGTCGTGATGGCGCCGGACACCATTGTCAGGCAAGCCAACACCAATTTACTAGTAATTTCTTGTTTTAATATTTTTGAAATCGTTTCCTTTGTACATTAAACAATGGGTAATAAATTTCACTGAATAGATATTGATGTCTTTAACAAACTTAATATTAAATAATCCCATAATCATCCCAGAACCCAGTGTCACAAGTGCATGAGCAATCACTAAGAAATTAAATAAAGTACAATAACTGTCCGGAATACAAATTGGACAGAAAGTAATTACAATACACTGAAAGAGACTATACTGGTTGCGGGTCGCCTTGAGGAAAGCAGCTCACCTAGTCTCCGTATCATCCATGCTGCTACGCCACTAGGCCACTAGAGATACATGTGCCTGTGCAACAAAAATGCACAGCAAGTGTAGAATGAGTACGAAAACAACGTGTACTCAGTAAGTATCCCGTCTAATCTCGAAGAGGTAGAGACGAGAGGCCGACTTCGACACTTACTAGTGGTCCAATAATAATACGCCAATAGTATAATAAATCAAAGATTTTATAAACGTGGTTGCAACTCAATAGAATAAAGCAAATAAATAATTCTTTCTTACATAGGAAATTTCCAGAATCCTTTTTATCATTTATACATTCATCTCAGACCAGGGAAAACGAATATCAATATTTATAAATCTCAAGGCAAACATTATAAGCATGCGCAAATCATGCTGAGGTCGTACGGCCCGATCCAACAATATTTAAATTGTGCACTGCCAGAGGGTCGAAAGGCGCAAACCATAGATGCATCTATTACCCCACTCGCGAATCATACATGCGACGCGGTCAAATATAAATAAATAATCACCCTGCTCGCGAATCATACATGCGACGCAGGTACACATAGAAATACACATTTTAACAGTCAATCAAAACTATTATTCAAGGAGGTGTAAATTTCTCTTTTACAAGTCAAGAAAATGAAGTTTAACTCTTTTAGTTTGCCAATTCGATATAATTTAAGCAATTTAAACTAACAATAAGGTTACAAGTATTACAAGTAAAGCATTGCTTTTGGGTCCTAGACTACCCGGACATAAGCATAATATTAGCTACACACGGACTCTCGTCACCTCATGCGTACGTAGCCCCCGCAAATAGCAGCACATATCCAATTAATTCACCTATGGGGACAATTCCCTCTTACAAGGTTAGAAAGGAGACTCACCTCGCTCCGAAGATCCATAACCGGCATTCCACGCCCTTCCGAAGACTCGAATCGATGCACAATGCTCCAAAACTAGCCAATAATTATGCAAA
>NW_017671343.1:155241-155373 GCF_001879085.1 Nicotiana attenuata
AACCCGATCCAAAAACATACCTATGGCGGCGTGCCACCCGATCCACACATAAAATTCACATAAGGAGATACACACCGAGCTAAATTGCTCATTACAACAAGATACCGAATATCGGTCACAAGCACGCTAAGT